>NC_082717.1:10394045-10609004 GCF_030144855.1 Hypanus sabinus
TTAATCCTAGCTTTATCATGGGACAATTCATAATGACCAATTTACCTACCAACTGATACATCTTTGGACTGTGGGAGGAAATCCACATGGTCACAGGGAGAACAGACACCGGTGGAATTTGAGCTGTTACCGTAAAGCGTTGTGCTAACCTCTAAACTACTGTACCACCCAAAGTCTTGCCTGACAAATCTGTTGGAATTCTTTGAAGAAATAACAAGCAGGATAGACAAAGGAGAATCAGTGGATGCTGTTAATTTGGATTTTCAAAAGGCCTTTGACAAGGTGTCACACATGAAGATGAGAGTCCATATCGTTATAGAAAAGATACCAGTATGGATAGAGGATTGGTTGATTAGCAGGAGGAAAGAGTGGACCTTTTCTGGTTGGCCGACAGTGACTAGTGGTGTTCCACAGGGGTCAGTTTTGGGACCACTTCTTTTTACATTCTATGTCAATGATTTGGATGATAGGATTAATGGTTTTAAGGCCAACTTTGCAGACAATACAAAGATAGATAGACGGGCAGGTACTGTTGAAGAAGTAGGGAGGCTACAGAAGGACTTAGACAGATTAGGAGAATGGGCAAAGTAGTGTCAGATGGAATACAGTGTTGAGAAGTGCAGGATCAAGCACTTTGGTAGAAAGAACAAAAGCATAGACTGTTTTCTAAGTGGACAGAAAATTCAAAAATCTGATGTACAAAGAAACTTGGGAGTACTTATGCAGGATTCCTTAAAGGTTAATTTGCAGTTTGAGTCAGGTGGTGAGGAAGGCAAATGTGATGTTAGTATTCATTTCGAGATGACTAGAATATAAAAGCAAGGATGTAATCCTAAGGCTTTTATAGAATGCTGGTGAGACCTCACTTGGAGTACTGTAAGAACTTCTGGGCCCCTAATCTAAGAAAGGATGTGCTGACATTGGAGAGGGTTCAAAGGAGGTTCACAAAAATGATTCCAGGAATGAGAGGTTTATCATATGATGACCATTTGATGGTCCTGGGCCTGTCCTCACTGTAATTCAGAAAAATGGGGGGTGGGGATCACATTGAAACCTACCGAATGTTGAAAGGCCTAGATAGAGTGTACGTGGAGAGTATGTTTCCAACAGCCGGGGGAGTCCAAGACAAAAGGGCACAGCCTCAGAATAGAGGGACATCCACTTAGAACGGAGATGAGGAGGAATTTGTTTGGCCAGAGGGTGGTGAATTTATTGCCACTGGCGGCTGTGGAGGCCAGGTCATTGGGTGTATTTAAGGCAGATGTTGATAGGTTCAGGGTGTGAAGTGTTATGTGGAGAGGGCAGGAGAATGGGGTTGAGAGGGAAAATGGATCAGCCATGATGGAATGGCAGAGCAGACCCAATGGGCCAAATGGCCTAATTCTGCTCCTATCACATGGCCTTATGGACTGATACCTCTCATAATCTTATGCACCTCTCTCAGATCTCCCATCAGCCTCCACCACTGCAGAGAAAACAACCCAAGTTTGTCAAACCACTCATGATAGCACATGCCCTCGAATCCAGGCAGCATCCTGATAAACCTCTTCTGCACCTTCTTCAAACCTTTGATATCCTTCCTATAACCAGAACTGTACACAACACTCCAGGTTATTTCTGACTAGGGTTTTATAAAGCTGCAACATAACTTGCTAACTTTTGAACTCAATGCTTCAACTAATAAAGGGAAGCATGCCATATTACTTCTCAACTACCCTATCAACCTGGGTAGCAACTTTTAGGGAGCTATGAACATGGACCCCAAGATCCTTCTGTTCAACAACACTGTGGAGGACCTTGCCATTAACAGTCTACTGTCTCTTTGCATTTGACCTTCCAAAGTGTGACACGTTTGTAATGTGAAGTGCTACACTTTGAAATTGTGTGGTGCGAGCTGCCAGATGAAGTGGTAAAGGCAAATATAATTATGTTTAAAAGATATTTGGAAAGGTACATGGAAAGAAAAGGTTTAGGGGGATGTGGGCCAAATGCAGGAAATGGGATTAGCTTGGATAGAACACAGAACATAGAACAGTACAGCACAGGAACAGGCCCTTCGGCTGACAATGTTGTGCTGAACCAATTAAATTAATAATCAAAAGGCCAACTGAACTCATCCCCACTGCCTTCCATTCCCTTCATGTTCATATGCATATCTAAACTCTTTTAAAAGTCCCTAATGCATCTGGCTCTATCACCACCTCAGCCAGCACATTCTAGGCACCCACTGCTCTCTGTAAAAAAAAACTTACATTCACATCTCCTTCGAAATTATCCTCTCTCACCTTAAATACATGCCCTCTGGTATTAGACATTTGGAAAACAATATTCTCTGTTTATTCTACTTACGCCCCTCACAACCTTATAAATCTCTATCAGATCTCCCTTCAGAATCCATCACTCCAGGACAACCCAAGTTTGTCCGACCTCTCCTTGGTCAGTATGGACGAGTTGGGCACTATTTCTGTGTCGTATGACTCTATGACTCTATGACACTGACACCATTGGTCTGTCAGGGGTAGAGGTAGTGCTATGAGTTAGCACAATATTTTCTTATTGTTCAGAACTGGGCTTCCATCCAGCTTCTATGTTCACAGTCTGTACCAACTACAAGTCACGCAGGGCGGTGTGATATTCACCTCAGCCAAGTGAGGGTTGTCGGGAAAGGATTCCCTGCCAATGACTTCATTTGAGCCTGTTTGTCATCTGGCACACTTAAGAGACCGGTGTTGATGGCAGGAACAAGAAAAGTTACATTTGTGCTGGGAGGTTATAGAATTTGGATCGCAATTTTAAAAAAATCTTTCTTTTTTGGAACAGATTTTGAGCATTACTTTTGAAGAATATTTTAACAATATCAACTCTAATTGCAGAAGGTATTTAAATTGGGTTTTTGAAAACTCTCAAATATAAGTAAGGGCAATGAGTTCAGCTTTTATGTGTTGAGTTCGTTTGTACATCCATCACAGCAGTGAATCATAGAGTCATGGAGCACAGCAGCACAGAAACAGGACTTTGGCCGATCCAGTCCATTCCAAACTTTTAATCTGCCTAGTCCTATCAACCTAGTCTTGGACCATAGCCCTCCAAATCCCTCCCATCCATGTACCTGTCCAAATTTCTCTTAAATGTTGAAATCAAACCTACATCCACCACTGCTGCAGGCAGCTCGTTTTACACTCTCACCACCCTCTGAGTGAAGAAGTTACCCCTCACGTTCCCCTTAAACATTTCACCTTGTTCACTCAATCACATTTTAAATCATTCAGTGTTCTGAGTTTTGAAAATTAAACAGCATGATGTTAAAAGCAATTTATTCACTTATTTTATATACAACTAAGAACAGGTTCAGGTCCAACAAGCCATGCCAACTAACAACCCACCTATTTAGTTACCGTCTGTTATGTTGCTGGCTTTTAGGGCAGCAATGAAGATCCTCCATCTCTGTTTGTCTTAATCTTGGCAGTGTTCAGAACTTACTTCATCGTACCAGTAGCTTCCACTTGGCTTTCACTGCTGTCAGTGATGCAAATCCTGGTGGGGACTCAGGAATACTGTTGCACACCGATATAGAATATTTCATTGCTATTTCTGTAACAATTTTTTGACCAGTCAGTGTTGTTAGCCCTGAGATGAAACCCCAATCCCACCTATTTAACCCCAGCCTAAGTTACAGGACAATTCACAATGACCAATTAATCTACCAACAGTTCTGTCTTTGCACTGTGGGAGGAAACCAGTGCACCCAGAGGAAACCCACACAATCACGGGAAAGATGTGCAAAATCCTTACAGACAGTGCTGGAAATGAACCCTGAACTCTGATGCCCTGAGCTGTAATAGTGTGCTAGCTGCTATGCTACTGTGGCTATGCAGGCAAGGTCAAACCTCTGCTGTCAGTTCAATGCAGATGCTAAACGCCATCCGCTATTCCAAGGAAAACATCAAACCATTAGTTTGTCACTGATGAAGCCTATCTCGAGCAACTAGAACAAGATTTCTGATGAACTGTTACGAGTACCTCCAACTCTCCTTTCCTTGTATCTATTGTGATAATTTTAACCCATTCTTTGCTTCCTCACATTTATTTACATTTTCAAGATGAAATTAGCAGGCTGAGAACATATGACAAAACAGGTGTGGGTATGAAATCTCATATGAAGCTATTATCATTCAACCAGCATGGTTGCTGAACCAGCATAGTTCATTCACCCCAACTCTGAACTGATTCCACAACCTGTGGATTCACTTTCAAGGACTCTATAAATCATGTTCTCAGTAATACACTCAGTGGTCACTTTATTAGATACACCTGTACACCTGCTCTTTAATGCAACTATCTAATCAGCCAATCATATGGCAGCAATTCAATGCATAAAAGCATGCCGATATGGTCAAGAGGTTCAGTTCATGTTCAGACCAAAAATTGGAATGAGGAAGGAATGTGATCTAAGTGACTTTGACCATGGAATAATTGTTGGTGCCAGACAGGTTGGTTTGAGTTTCTCAGAAAATGCTGATCTGGGATTTTCATGCAGAACGGTCTCTAGAGTTTACAGAGAATGGTGGGGAAAAAACATTCAGTGAGTAGCAGTTCTGTGGAAGAGATGTCAGAGGAGAATGTCTGGACTGGTCAGTATCTCAAATAAGCACACATTACAACTGTGGTGTGCAGAAGAGAGTCTCTGAACACACAACACATCGAACCTTGAACTAGATGGGCTACAGTAGCAGAAGACCAGAAACGTACACTCAACGGCCACTTTATTAGATACAGGAGTTAAGTAATAATGTAGCCACTGAATGTATATCCAATTGTCTTTTAAGAGTTTTGGCTTCTGTCCTCTTTCTTTCTGGTCCTGATGAAGGGACTTTGCATTCCTTTCCATAGATGCTGCCCAACCTCTGGAGCTCCTGCACATTTTGGTTGTGATGTCCTGGGTTTCTAGCATCTGCAGAATCTCTTGTGTGTCTGTTTTTTAAAAGTTGTTAAGTCATCAAGCTCCTCTCTCACTCTTAATGGAATGTAATCACAGATGACATGACCCCAATGATCATCACCAACCCAGAGGTCTTTATGAACTCCAGGGTTAAATACTGTTGCATTAAGTTCAAGTTCAAATTTAACATCATTCTGTTGATGTATACCACCAAATGAAACAACATTCTTCCAGGACAAGGTGCACAATACAGCTCATATAACTCACACACACAACATATAAATTAATATCACCACCAAAAAATTAACAAATACTAAGGCATATAAGTAAACAGTATAACACTACTGGTGCTTCAAATGTGATGGGACTGGGGTGGTGGTAGAGAGTTTGGTAGTCTTACGGCCTGAGGTAAGAGACTGTTTCCTATCCTAACACTACCCTAATGTTACGGCACGTCCTGCCTGATAGTAGGGGGTTCAAAGAGTTTGATGGATGTATGGGAAGTATCGTTCACAATGCCAAAGGCATTATGTATGCAGTGCTCTTGATAAATCTCTCGGATAAGTGGAAGAGGGACTCCATTGATCCTCTCAGCTGTCCTAGCAATCATTTATAGGGACTTGTGGACAGAAGCTTTACAATTCCTGTACCAGACAGTGACGTAGCCAGTCAGATCACGCTCAATGGTGGCTCATGTAAAAGTTGGTTAGAATGGGGACTTTGTCCTAATGATATGGTACCCCCTGCCTGATTTAGGTTAACAGCAACATAACTAGAATTGCAGCCAGATCCAGACTCTTCAATTTTTTTTTTGATAACTTTCCACATGAGTACTAACTAAAAGCGTCAGTCTCATAAGTAAATGAAAAAGGGAGTAAAAAGATAGAGTGGTGGAGGGGTATTATGCTAAAGACTTCAGTAAACTTTGAATGGGAGAGTCATCGAGTTACACAATTTGAAGCCAGGCCCTTTGGCCCAACTCATCCATGCTGACCAAGTTGTCTAACTAAGTGAGTTCTACTTGCCTGTATCCCTCTATTCCGGAGTTTACAACTTTTTTTGCCATGGACCCTCTAAGCCTTCTCATCCATATACCTAAGCAAAACACTTTTAACCATTGTAACCATTTCCATACACTCACCACCATCTGTGTGGAAAAAAGTTGCCCCTCAGTTCCCTTTTAAATCTTTGCACTTTAAATCAATGCACTCCCCTACTCTAGGAAACAAACTGCTGAGGCATTTCATCTTATCTATACTCATGATTTTATAAGACCATAAGATATAGGAGAAGAATTAAGCCAATTGGCCCATCTAGTCTGCTCTGCCATTTCATCATGACTGATCTATTTCCCACTCAGCCCCAATCTCCTGCCTTCTCCCCGTATCCCTTCATACCTTGACCAATCAATGAATCTCTCAACCTCTGCCTTAAATATACCCAAATGACTTGGACTCCACGGCTGCCTGTGGCATTAAATTCCACAGATTTACCACCCTCCATTCTAAAAGGACATCCCCCTATTCTGAGGCTGTGCCCTCTGGTCATAGATCCCCCTGCTACAGGAAAGCCTCTATTTGTTCTTATACCTGTCTCAACCAGTTCTACTCTCACACTTCTACCAACAAAAATATAATCCCATAAAACCTCATCACAAATTCTCTTCTCACCCTCTTTTACCTCTTCTCACCTGCCTAACACTTTCCATTTGGATCACTCTCCCTTCCTCTTTTCCTATTGTCCACTTTCTTCTCCTGTCAGATTCTGTCTTCTCCAGCCCTTTGCTTTCCCTACCCACCTAGCTTCATCTTCC
Organism: Hypanus sabinus; assembly: GCF_030144855.1. Lineage (NCBI taxonomy): Eukaryota > Metazoa > Chordata > Chondrichthyes > Myliobatiformes > Dasyatidae > Hypanus > Hypanus sabinus. The sequence continues at coordinate 10,400,798 of NC_082717.1, forward strand.
AGCTATCCTCCTTCCCTTCCCCCCCTCACCTTTTTATTCTTGCATCTTCCCCCTTCTTTTCCAGTTCTGAAGAAGGGTCGTGACCTAAGATGTTGACTGTTTATTCCCCTCCATAGATACTGCCTGACCTGCCGAGTTCCTCCAGCATTTTGTATGTGTTGCAGATGATAGGTGAGGGGGAAGGTGGGTGGGTGGGTGGGTGTGGTGAACTACATATACCTGTCTGGACACGCCCCCCCTGCTGACTGCTCCTGTGGCTCCTCCCACAGACCCTGGTATAAAGGCGATTGAGGCCTGAGCCCAGCCCTCAGTCTCCAGGATGTAGCATGGTGGTCAATTGCTGCTTGTTCTTTCTTCCAGTCAATAAAAGCCGATACCTCACCTCACGTCTCAGAGAGTTATTGATCGTGCATCAGTGGGTGAGTGAGGGGGATGAAGTAAACAGCTAGGAGGTGATAGGTGGACAAGGTAAAGGGCAGCAGTAGAAACAACCTGAATGGAGAGAAGAGTGGAGCATGGGAGAAAGGGAAGGAGGAAGGGGATTAGAGGAAGGTGAGAAGAGAAGGCGTAAAGAGAGAGCCCAAGTGGGGAATGGAAAAAGAGAGAAGGGAAAGGTGGGTAAATTTACTGGGAGCTGGAGAAGTTGATATTCATTCCATCAGGATGGAGGCTACCCAGATGGAATATGAGGTGTTACTTCTCCACCCTGAGGGTGGCCTCATCATCGCAGTAGAGAATGCCATAGAACGACATTTCGGAATGGGAATGGGAAATGGAATTAAAATAGTTGGCCACTGGAAAATCCTGCCTATTGTGGGCGGACCGAAGGATAGGGTAACAGCAACATAATTAGAAATCCCCCCAGATGCAGATTCCTGAAAGTTTTTTGATAAATTTCCACAAGAGCACACCCTTCTGCCACCTACACTCCAGGGGAAAATAAAGTTCCAATTTATCCGGCCTCTTCTTACAACTCAAACCGTCCAATCTCAATAACACCCTCGTAAATCTTTTTTTTTAATCCTTCATAGTTAACATTGGACTCCAGAGACATATCATTTGTGTTCAGTCCAACAGAAATAAACTGGAAAACCAAAAGAGATTGTTTAATGTTGCTGTTGAACGTAGGAGTATGAATGAAATCTGACACTATTGAAATACCTGGGTAAAATTTGCAAATTGTGTTAACAGTGGCAGACAAAACTCAACAAGAAAGTGAAAGTTGCTGGCAGAGAAATGGTGTGACCAGGTTGGAAACTGAAAACAATGTGGGAGTGATTGCAGATCCTGAGTCCCATCACCGTGAAAAAGAGCAACTCAAATGCCGACTTGCATTGTGCCGACACAACAACATAATCTAAGGCTTTCACATTGAAACCATGTCTGACGTATATGGTGCTGTACCTTGAGGGGTTTTAGAAAGGCATACAGTCATTGAGTACTGAGTACTATAGTGCAGATACAAGCCCTTTGGCCCATCTAAACCATGCAGGTGTGGTCTTCTGCTGAGTCCCATCTTCCTTCCCTTGGACCATATTCCTCCATACCCCTCCCATCCATCTACCTATCCAAACTCCATTACCATTGAACCACTCATTCCACCACTCATTCACTCATTCGCACCACTGTCAGAATGAAGAAATTCCTTTCAGTTTCTCCCTGAATGTTTCATCTTTCACTCTAAACCCATTGTCTCTTGTTCTAGCCTCACTGAACCTGAGGGGAAAATGCCTGCTTGTGCTTACCCTCTCTATACCCCTCATAATTTTGTACACGTCTACCCAATCTCCCCTTGTTCTCCTACGCTCCAGTGAATAAAATCCTAACCCATGCAATCTTTCCCTTTAACTCTAGTCCTTAAGTTCCAGCAGGACCCAGCATCTATATGATAAAGAAAAGCTCTTAAATCAGTTGACACTGTTTTCTCAGAGTACCTGATCCAAGCATGACGGGACTCAATATTTTCTGCTATCCTCAAGTCCATTCAGAACATAGAACATTGAAAAATAATATTGAACATACACATAGAATATTCAATAGCACTGGAAGAGGCTCCTTGGCCTTCAAGGTCTGTGCCAAACGTGAAAGAATTGATTTGGAGCTAGAACTGGTTTATTATTATCACATTGTACTGAGATACAGTGAAAAGCTTCTCTTACATTCTGTACATACAGATCAGATCATTACACAGTTCATTGACTCTGGGTGTCAGGGAGGAGATAAGTCTCAACCAGAAGAGGTGTAAGGCACTCCTTCCATCTGCTCACCTGTAAGTCACCGTTGGGCAAGATGTTGCACCTGCTTAGCCCCCCCAATCAGTGTCATGTGAAGCCATGGGAGCAGGTGGTGGATGGTCGTATGAGTAGCTGGTGCATTTCACAAATCCTGGCTATGGGACCACTGATGTCAGGCCGACAATCTCTGAAGAGTGTTGCTAGTAACTGGGGTCACCTGTCTTGTAAAGACACTGCCCAGAAGAAGGCAATGGCCAACTACACCCGTAGAAAATTTGCTAAGAACGATCATGGTCTTTCCATGACCATGATCGCCCACGTCATATGACACAGCACGTAACTAACGAATAGACCACACTTTAAGTATTGTCTTCAATCTGGTTGCTTAATTATGGAAAAGAATTAGAGAGGGTGCAGCGAAGATCTACCAGGATGCTACCGGGATTAGAGAGCATGTGTTATGAGGAAAGGCTGATTGAGCTAAGGCTTTTCTCTTTGGAGCAAAGGAGGATGAGGGGCAATTTGACAGAGGTGTGTAATGAGAGGGATGGACAGAGTGGACAGTCAGCACTTTTCTCCCCAGTGTGACAGTGGTCTGTACAAGAGGACATCCACTTAAGGTGAGTGGAGGAAAGTTCAGAAGAGATGTGAGAGGTAGGGGTTTTTTTTGTACAGACATTGGTGGGTGCCTGGACTGCACTGACGGGGTGGTGGTAGAGACTGATACAATAGGGACCGAGGCACATGAATGTAAGGAAAGTGGAGGGATATGGGCTGTGTGGGACAGAGATTTAGATTGATCGTAGAGTAGGTTTATCTTAGTCGGCACAACATTGTGGGCCGAAGGGCCTGTACTGCTTTATGTTCTGTTTGAAAACAGGATACAGAGTTAAGGGCAGGATTCTCAGCAGTGCAGAGGAGCGGAGGGATCTTGGGTTCCTCAGAGTAGCCGCCCAAGTTGGTAAGGTGGTTAAGAATGCATATGACGTGTTGATCCTGATTATTTGGGGGACTGAGTTCTGTGAGCCACGAGGTAATACTGCAGATGTATTAAGGTATCGTGCTCAGTGCTGGTCTGCGAGACCATAAGATATAGGAGCACGAGTAGGCTATTTGGCCCATCGAGTCTACTCTGTCATTCAATCATGGCTGATCCAATTCTTCCAGTCATCCCAACTCCCCTGCCTTCTCCCCCACACCCTTTGATGCCCTGGCTAATCAAGAACCTATCTATCTCTGCCTTAAATACACCCAATGACTTGGCCTCCACAGCCGCTCGTGGCAGCAAATTCCACAGATTCACCACCTTCTGATTAAAGTAATTTCTCCACATCTCTGTTCTAAATGGACATCCTTCAAACCTTGTACTAGGCTCCCCTACCATGGGAAATAACTTTGCCATATCTAATCTGTTTAGGCCTTTTAACATTCGGAATGTTTCTATGAGATCCCCCCTCATGTTCCTGAACTCCAGGCAATACAGCCCAAGAGCTGCCAGATGTTTCTCATACAGTAACCCTTTCATTCCTGGAATCATTCTCGTGAATCTTCTCTGAACCCTCTCCAATGTCAGTATATCCTTTCTAAAATAAGGAGCCCAAAACCATCCACATTACTCCAAGTGTGGTCTCACGAGTGCCTTATAGAGCCTCAACATCACATCCCTGCTCTTATATTCTATACCTCTAGAAATGAATGCCAACATTGCATTCACCTTCTTCACCACCAACTCAACCTGGAGGTTAACCTTTAGGGTATCCTGCACAAGGACTCCCAAGTCTCTTTGCATCTCTGCATTTTGAATTCTCTCTCCATCTAAGTAATAGTCTGCCCGTTTATTTCTTCTATCTAAGTGCATGGCCACACACTTTCCATCATTGTATTTCATTTGCCACTTCTTTGCCCATTCCCCAAAACTATCTAAGTCTCTCTGCAGGCTCTCTTTTTCCTAAACAATACCCGCTCCTCCACCTATCTTTGTATCATTGGCAAATTTAGCCACAAATCCATTAATCTCATAGTCCAAATTATTGACATACATCATGAAAAGCAGCAGTCCCAACTCCACTGGTAACCGGCAGCCAGCAACAGTAGGATCCCTTTATTCCCACTCTCTGCTTTCTGCCGATCAATCAATGCTCCACCCATGCTAGTAATTTCCCTGTAATCCCATGGGCTCTTATCTTGCTAATCAGCCTCCTATGCAGCACCTTGTCAAAGGCTTCGGAAAATCCAAGCACACCACATCCTCTGCACCTCCTGTGTCTACCCAGCATGTAATTTCCTCAAAATAATTGCAGTTGGTTAGTCAGACAGGATTTTACTTTCAGGAAACTATGCTGGCTTTGGCCTATCTTGTCATGTGCCTCCGTAATCTCATCCCTAACTATCAAATCCAACAACTTTCCAACCACTGATCTCTGGCTAACAGGTCTATAGTTTCCTTTCTGCTGTCTCCCACCCTTCTTAAATAGCTGAGTACGTTTGCAATTTCCCAGTCATCCAGTGCAATACCAGAATCTATTAATTCTTGAAAGATCATTGTTAATGCCTCCACATTCTCGTCATCTACTTACTTCCCGGTCACTTCATTATAGGAAGGATGTGGAAGCTTTAGGGAGGGTGCAGAGGAGATTTAGCAGAATGTGGTCTGGATTTGAGAGCATGTCTTATGATGAGAGATTGTGTAAGCTAGGGCTTTTTACTTTGGAGTGAAGGAAGATGAAAGGTAACTTGATAGAGGCATGTAACATGGTAAGAGATAGTCATAGAACAGATAGCCACATACTTTCTCCTCAGGTAGAAATGGGGGCAAGGGGGCATAATTTTAAGGTAATTGGAGGAAAGTATAGCAGAGTAAAATTCTTTACACAGAGAGTGCTGGGTGAGTGGAGTGCCCTGAAGTGGGGTGGTATAAGAGGCAGATACAGAAGTGTTGGATTGATCTTAGGGTAGGTTAAAAGCTTGGCACGATATTGTGGACTGAAGGGCCTGTACTGTGCTGTAATGTTTTACGTTCTGTGATCTATAACTTGAGGGGATTCTTTTAAATTCATTTGACTTTGAAATGAAGCTGTATCCAATCTAGTGTCATGTCAGTGTCTCCTCCAGAGGGCCCTACACTACATTGATTCAGAGCTCTGAGCCCCAGATCCCTACGGCACCTTAAAGCTCAGTCGCAGTGGAACTCCTTGCTGCAGTCAGGACAGAATGCTTTGATGAATGGACTGTGTTTAGCTTAGGAGCTCTCGCTGCCTGCGACTCATATTTCAGTGCCAACCTGTGGAGATGAGATGCAATGGGCTAATCCTGTCAAAACTCAAGATTCAAATTTATTTTGCATATGTACATCGAAACATCGAGTGAACTGCTTCATTTGTGTTAACAATCAATGCACCCAGCAGTGTGCTGGGGAGCAGCCTGAGAAGTGCCACTACACGTTCCAACACCAACATAGCAAGGTTCAAATTTAAAGTTATTTAGCATTTCTACATTGGCACATACAGCAAAATGCGTCATTTGCATTAACAACCAACACAACCAAGGGTGTACTGGGGGAAGCCCACAAGTGTTATCACACATTCAGGAGTCAACATAGCATACCCACAATGCTTGGCAGAACAACACAGAGCACAACAAACAACAGAGCAATAACAGCAAATCAAGCCCCATTCCTCCTGCCCATGCACATACTTACACAGCCCTCCAACACCAGGATAGGGTGCCTTCAGCCTCCTGTTTCAAGCAGTCTCAGATTCAGACTCACTGAGATTCGTAGGCTCAGGCTCTGACCTACAGGCCTCATTTTCCAGACTTCCATTTCAACTTTCAGGCCACAATCATCAGCGTCGGTGCCAGGAACCACCAATCACCCAACTCTAGGCCTCAAACACTAGAATCACCGGTAATGGGACCCCGATACTAGGCCTCGAATTCCAATCTCACCGATTGGTATACCCAGCGGGAGTTGGGTGGGGCGGGGGGGAGGTCATTGGATGTTGTTCCTCCTACCAAGTCAGACTACTCCATCTGACAACTCGCTGACCCTGGAGGGGTGCCAACAGACCCAGTCCTTGCAGGTCTGTCTGCCTGAAATCGACCTCAAATACCCCACATTTGCATTGCTGGCTTTTCAATGCAGAGCAAAGGCTTAGGCTTCAGCCTGACTTCTAATTCCTCCTACATCCCTGTCATGACACCTTAACGTGGCCCCTAACTGGCTTTTCTGTTCCCAAAACCAGCCCTAGGAACATAACAAACAGCTAAAAGACAACTAAATTTGAGCTGCATACTCAATGGAGACCACATCTCAGCACCATCTTGGGGGAAAAAAAGGCAACTTCTGTTTTTGTAATTGTAATTGTAATTTTGTAATTGTAATTAGTGTAATTCAACTCTATTGTGACGCGAATGGACCTGGGAGTCTTAATTCACGATTCTTTCAAGGTCAATTTGCAGGATGAGTTGGTGTAAAGACGACAAATGCAAAGCGAGCATTCATTTTGTGAGGACAAGAATATGAAAGCAAGCATCAGGTTATGTCTGACCAATCTTATAGAGTTTTTCAAGGAATTTACCAGGAAGGTGGCTGAAGGAAAGACAGTGCATGTTGCCTACATGGACTTTAGTAAGGCATCTAACAATGTTCTTCATGAGAGGCTGGTCTAGAAGGTTCTGTCGATCAACATTCAGAATGAGTTAGTAAGTAGGATTAAATGTTGGCTTTGTGGGAGAAGCCAGAGAGCGGTATTACAGGGTTGCCTCTCTGACTGGAGGTCCGTGACTTGTGGAGTACCACAGGTATAGGTGCTGGATCCTATGTTGTTTGTCATCTATATCAATGATCTGGGTGATAATGTGGTAAACTGGATTAGTAAATTTGCAGATGACATGAAGTTTGTGTGTCATGGACAGCGAGGAAGACCATTATGGTTTGCAGAGGGATCTGCATCAGCTGGGAACCTGGGCTGAAAAATGGCAGATGGAATTTAATACAGACAAGTGCAAGGATTTGTATTTCTGCAGGACCAACCAAGGTGGATCTTACACTGTGAACGGTAGGGCACTGAGGAGTGTGGGAGAACAAAGGGTTGTGGGAATACAGGTCCATAATTTGTTGAAATGGGTGTCATAGGTAGATAGGGTCATAAAGAAAGCTTTTGGCACATTGGCCTTCATAGATTAACTTGAAGAGTACAGAAGATGGGATGTTACGTTGAACATGTTGGTGAGGCCTAATTTGGAGTATTGTGTGCAGTTTTGGTCACCTACCTACAGGAAAGGTGTCAACTAGGTTGAAAGAGTACAGAGAAAATTTACAAGGGTGTTGCCTGGTCTGATTGGAAAGATTGAATCGGTTAGGACAGTATTCTTTAACACATAGAAGATTCAGAGGAGATTTGATAGGGTATTCAAAATTGTTAGGGATATAGATGGAGTAAATACAAACAGATTTTTTCCACTGAGGTTGAATGGGACTACAACCAGGTATCATGGGCTATGGGCGAAAGGTAAGAAGTTTAAGGAGAACGTAAGGGGTAACTTCTTCATTTGGAGTGATGTGAGAGTGTGGAATGAGCTGTCAGTGCAAGTGGTGCATGCAAGCTCAATTTCAATACTTAAGAGAAGTTTGGATTGATATATGGGGGGCTATGGGCCCTGAGCAGGTAGGTTAAGCGGTTTCAGTATGGACTAGATGGGACAAAGGGCCTGTTTCTGTGCTATACTTTTCTATGACTCTGTGACTCCATACTGCTGAGGCCTAACAAGGTGATGGTCAGAACTCATTTGGAATACTGTGACCAATTTGGGATACGTATCTAAGGAAACAGGTGCTGCCCCTGGAGAGTGTCCAGAGAAAGTTCACAAGACTAACACCGGCAATGAGAGGTTTAACATATGAGGAGCATCTGGCGTCCCTAGATTTGTACTTAATGGAGCTCAGAAAGAAGGAAGGTGATCTCATTAAAACTTACTGGACCCTGACACGCCTGGATAGAGTGGTCAAGGTGAAGTTGCTTCCATTAGCAGGACAGTCTCTGTGGGTGCACAGGCTCAAAATAAAGAGAAGAGCTAAGGAGGAGTTTCATCATCCAGAAGGTGGTGAACCTGTGGAATTCATTGCTACAGAGGGCTATAGAAATTAAGCCATTAAGTGTGCTTGAGGCAGAAATTGATAGGTTCTTGATTGCTAAAGAGGTTCAGGGTTATGAATGGTGAACCAAACTTGATGAGCCAAGTGACCAAATTCTGGTCCTGCTCAACTGTTTATTTCCCTCCATAGGTGCTATCTGATTTGCTGAGTTCTTCCAGAAATTTGTGTATCTTGCTGAAGATTTCCGGCATCTGCTCTCCATCCGTGGAGACAAACTGTCTACTTTTATAAACCTTCCAATTCCTGGGGCTACCTCTTCCATTCCTGTCTCATGCTAAAAACAAATGCCATGTTCTTTTCTCACTTCCTACATCTCCGCCGCATCCTTTCCAGGCTGAAGTTTGCCTTTCCAGGACCATAGAGATGTCCTCCTTCTTCAGAGAATGGGGTTTCCCTTCATCCACAATAATGCCTCCCTCATCCACATTTCCTCCATTTCCCAGACATTCATGCTCACCCCATCTTTCCACTACCTTAACAATGATAGGATTCCTCTTCTCCTCACCCACCACCCCACGAGGCTCTGCATCCAACACATGTAGTTTCTGCCATCTTCTATGGGACCCTACCACCAACCAATTTGTTCAGTTCAAATAGATTTACTATCAAAATACATATAAATCACCATTTACAGCTCTAAGATTAATTTTCTTTGTGTGCATATTCAATAAATCCAATAGGCATAATAGAATGAATGAAAGACCACACCAACAGGGCACACAACCAGTGTGCAAAAAACACCAAACTGTGCAAATACAAATTGAAAGAAAAAAGTAACTCCATCTTCACTCCATGTGCAAAAAGCCTTCCCATTGGCCAAACATTTTAATTCCAGTTCCTATTCCCATTCCAACATGTTTGTTCATGGCCTCCTCTCCTGACACAACAAAGCCACTCTCAGACTGGAGGAGCAACACTTCATATTCTGTATAGGTTGCTGACAACCTGATGGAATGAAAATCGAATTCTCCAACATCCAGTAATATTCCCATTCCCCTTTCCCTTTTCTTCAAATCCCCACTATGGCCCTTCTCTTTACCTCTTCTCACCTGCCCATCACATCCTCTGGTATCCCCTGCCTCCTTCCTTTTCTCCAATAGTCCACTCTCTCTTCTATCATATATCTTTTTCTCTAGCCCTTTACCTTTCATCTCCCAGCTTCTTATTTCATTCCTCCTCTCCCCACCCACCTGGCTTCACCTATCACCTCCTAGCTTATACTCCTTCACCTCCATCCACTTTCTTATACTGGCATCCTTTGTCTTCCTTCACAGTCCTGAACATCATCTGTTTATTCCTCTCCATACATGCTGCCTGACCTGCTGAGTTTTTCCAGCATTTCCTGTCAGTTCATCGGCAGAATTGTGCCCCCCCCACCTCTCATATTAACCATTTCCACCCTGGAAGAAAGTCTCTGGTGATCTACTCGATCTATGCCTCATAGATCTCTCATCTTCCTCCTTCCCTCCAAAGAGGCTCGCTCAACCTCTCCTCATAAAACATGATCTCTTTTTCACCCACTCTGAAACTTTCACATCCTTCCTGTAATGAGGTGACCAGAGCTGAACATAATATTCCAAGTGTGCTCTAACCAGGGTTTCATAGAATTGCAACATTATCTTATCTTGTGGCTCTTGAGCTCACTCCCCCAAAGAACGAAGGCCAACACGCCCTATACCTTCTTTACAGCTTTATCAAATTACATGGCAACTTTCAGGGACCTATTGATATGGGCCCCAAGATCCCTCCATTCATCTGAGCTGCTAAGTGCCACTGCACAGGATTTAAATAAGTTGCAGAAAATTGTGAATGCGGTCAGCTCCATCATGGGACTTGCCTCCCCAGCATCCAGGCCATCTTCAAGGACAATGCCTCAACAAGGCAGCATCCATCATGAAGGACCCTCACCAACTAGGACATGCCATCTTCTCATTGCTACCATCAAGGAGGAGGCACAGGAGCCTGAAGACAGACACTCAATGATTCAGGAGCAAACACGAGGAAATCTGCAGATGTTGGAAATTCAAACAACACACACACAAAATGCTGGTGGAACACAGCAGGCCAGGCAGCATCTATAAGGAGAAGTACTGTCCTGACGAAGGGTCTCGGCCTGAAACGTCGACAGTGCTTCGCCTTATAGATGCTTTCTGGCCTGCTGTGTTCCACCAGCATTTTGTGTGTGTGTTGTCTCAATGATTCAGGAACAGCTTCTTCCACTCTGCCATCAGATTTCTCAATGGACATTGAACCCATGAACACTACCTCACTACTTATTTTCTCTTTTTGTACTATTTATTTAGTTTAACTTATTACTATATATATTTATATTTGCAGTAATTTAAACTTCTTATTCTTATGTATTGCATTGCACTGCTGCCGCAAAACAACAAATTTCACAGCAGACGCCAGTGATATTAAACCTAATTCTAATTCTGATTCAAAGTATCCTGCCATTAACCCAGAGACCACAGATACTGGAATCTGGAGCAATAAAAAAGAACTGCTGGAAGAACTCAGTAGGTCAGCAGCATCTATGGAGGTGAAGAGATTGTTGACACTTTGGCTAGTTCAACCTTGCATCAGGACTCTTGTTCTGATCAGGGATTATCCTGCTACTACTGCACAACACTGGTGTGCTATAGGGGTGTGTGCTTAGCCCACTGCTCTACTGTCTATACCCATGACTGTGTGGCTAGGCATAGCTCAAATATCATCTATAAATTTGCTGATGATACAACCACTGTTGGTAGAGTCTCAGATGGAAATGAGAGGGCGTACAGGAGTGATATATGCCAACTGTGGCGTGGTGCCGCAGCAACAACCTGGCACTCAACGTCAGTAAGATGAAAGAATTGATTGTGGACATCAGGAAGGGTAAAACAAAGGAACACATACCAATCTTCATAGAGGGATCTGAAGTGGAGAGCGTGAGCAGTTTCAAGTTCCTGGGTGTCAAGATCTCTGAGGATCTAACCTGGTCCCAACATATCGATGTAGTTATAAAGAAGGCAAGACAGCGGCTATACTTCATTAGGAGTTTGTAGAGATTTGGCATGTCAACAAATACACTCAAAAACTTCTATAGTTGTACCGTGGAGAGCATTCTGACAGGCTGCATCACTGTGTGGTATGGCGGGTGGGGGGTGGGGAGGCTGCTGCACAGGACTGAAAGAAGCTGCAGAAGGTTGTAAATTTAGTCAGCTCCATTTTGGGTACTAGCCTACAAAGTACCCTGGATATCTTCAAGGAGCGGTGTCTCAGAAAGGCAGCGTCCATTATTAAGGACCTGCAGCACCCAGGGCATTCCCTTTTCTCACTGTTACCATCAGATACATCAGGGAGGAGGTACAGAAGCCTGAAGGCACACACTCAGCGATTCAGGAACAGCTTCTTCCCCTCTGCCATCCAATTACTAAATGGACATTGAACCCTTGAACACTACCTCACTTTTTAAATATATATTCTGTTTTTTGCACAATTTTTTATCTATTTAATATATGTACACTGTAATTATTTACTGATTTAATTATTATTTTTTCCCATCTTCTTCTATATTATGTATTGCATTGGACTGCTGCTGCTAAGTTAGCAAATTTCATGACATATACTGGTGATAATAAACCTGATTCTGTTTTTGGTTTGCAGTCCCTCAAACATCACTAACATTGGCGAAACGTCGACAGTGCTTCTTCCTATAGATGCTGCCTGGCATGCTGCATTCCATCAGCATTTTGAGTGTGTTACTAACATTGGCCCATTGATTCGGAGCAGACTGTCTCTGTGGCCTGCAGTCAACGATCTACACAGCATTAACTTGACTTGAACTAAACTGAACATTTCTAACGTTTCAAGGATTCTCTGGTTTGAGATGTTGTATATTCTGTGTGCTTTTCACTCATACTTTTTGCTGTTCTTCTCTTTGTGCATTGGGTGTTTGATTTTTTTCTTGAATAGGTTCCATGCTGGACTTTGTTTCACGGCTGTCTGTGGGAAGACAAATCTCAGGGTTGTATATTGCATACATACTTTGATAATTACTGTACCTTGACTTTTGGAATTTTTGACATTGTTAAGCAAAGTGTGGATGAGGATAATATTATCTCCCGTTTGTATATTTTGGAAATGTATATTTTTGGGGAAAACATCTTATTCTGATCTTGTTATCAGTGTATTATTGGATAAGACAGACTCTTGGCTTCACAATCATCCTCATTATGACCGTGCATCTTACTGTTTACTGGCACTGCACTTTCTCTGTTACTGTTATACTTCATTCTGCAGTGTTACTGTTGTACTTTGTTCTATCTCGATGCACTGTGTAATGAGCTGGTCTGTATGCAAGGCAAGCTTTTCACTGCATTTCTGTACATGTGACAATAACAAACCAATACCAATACCAAGTTGTCATATATACCAAGATGCAACGAAAAGCTTTAATTTGCGAGCATTTAAGGCAGAGTTCCTGTTACTAATAAAGCGGCCACTGAGTGTTTGTACTCTGAATTATGAAGAGCAATGTGCCTAAAGTTCGGTTTGTGACCCTATCTACCTGTGATCTTCATGCTCCATGTCATTTGGTGTATCCAGCAACCAGTAAGAGAGGAACTGGGATTAATGGGATTGCTCAGTGAGCCAGCATTGACTCAATGGGCTGAACAGTCTCCTTCAGTGTCCTATGTACAATAGAATCATACACTCATGGCCAGTTTATTAGCCACCACATGTACCTAATTAGGTAGCTACTGAATGTATGTTCATGGACTTCTGTAGCCCATCCACTTCAAAGTTCAACATGCTGTGCATTCAGAGATGCTTCTCTGCAAACCACTGTTGTAACATGTGGTTTTTTGAGTTTCTGTCACCTTCCTGTCAATTTGAACCAGTCTGGCCATTCTCATAAGACCATAATAAGATATAGAAGCAGAATTAGTCCATTGAATCTGCTCCACCATTTCATCATGGCTGATACAATTTTCTCTCAGCCCCAATCTTCTGCCTTGTCCCATATCCCTTCATGACCTGACCTCGTATTGATTCTCCTCTGACCTCTCATTAACAAGGAACTGGTAGTCACTGGATATTCTTTTAATTTTTCGGACCATTCTCTGCAAACCATAGACCCCTACCATTAACCAAGGGGTCCATGGACACCAGGTTGGAACCCTACTGTAAACTCTGGATGCTGTTGTGTGTAAAAAATCTCAGATTTGCAGATTCTAAATCGCTCAAACCACCCTGTCTGGAACGAGTAATCATTCCATGATCACATTTCTTTCCCATTCTGATGTTTTGTCTGAACAACAACTGACCCTCTTGATCACATCTGCATGCATCCATGTGTAAAGATGCTGTCACACGATTGGCTGGTTGAATATTCCCAATAATGGCAGGTGTACGAGTGACCACTGGATGTAGCAACATCCAGGTAGTAAATAGAAAACAAAATGCGGGACTTGATGGAGGGTCTCGGCCCAAAATGTCATTGTTCATTTCCTTGCATAGATGTTGGGCCCACATCACAGATCTGCTGTGTTTCTCCAACACTTTTTGTGTGTTGCTCAATTATTTTTCCAGCATCTGCAGAAGCTCTTGTGTCTTTGAGAATACAGAATTTTGTTTTTCCATTACAGACTACAGAGCAGGTAAAGGTATAAATTAGAGTGAGAGTACAATAATTCATCTTTTATGTGGGAGAGCTCTGCTCAAGAGTCTATGACACCTCTTGACAAAGCCCCAGGATCCTGAGGTACAATGATACCATTCCTGTTCTTGTTTATAGCAATACTGATATTCATAAGGGCCCCTGGGGTGTATGGGTTGTCTAGGGAGAGCTAGTACCTCTGGGAAAGGGCTTGTCATGACCATCCCTAGGCAGTTCATTCACCTTTGGTCCCCATTGGACACTCAGCTCTCACTTGTGACTCCAAGAAGCTGTTTGCCTGCGACAGCAGCCACATCCCAGTACACCACTTCGACAGGCAGGCTAAACCAGTTGAGGGTAGCCCGGTGGCCTCATACTCCAGGGAGATAAGGGCATGCCTGTCCCAGCTCATCCACTCAGTCCCTGTGGACTGGGTGGGTGAGATCTAAATGAGATCAAATGGACATGAAGGCAGTACTGCAAAGCTCATTGAAGAGCTAAGGGTATGACAAGACATAGAAGACATCATGGTTATCCACTGCAACCAAGGAAGAGCCCAGTTTATGACGTTTGTTCGTACTACTTAATCTGGACTTCTGAGGTCGAAAGGGTGGAACTGCCTCAGTGCGACGGCTTTTCTACTTTAGAAATTCTCCTGCATAGGCTTCCTGTCATTGCTGGATATGATGGACAGCCACCATAGGCTCCTGCAGTCATTGAGGACATCTCCAGAAGGCAATGTCTCAAAAAAGGTGGCACCCGTCATTAAGGACCCCCATGAACCAGGACCTGCCCTCTTCTCATTGCTACCGTCAGAGAGGAGGTACAGGAATCTGAAAACCTACACTCAACATTTTAGGAACAGTTTCTTCCCCACTGCCATCAAATTTCTGACTGGTCCATATACCCATGAACATTACCACACTATCTTTGCTCTCTTTTTGCACTAGTTATTCAGTTCCTTAAATATATATTTCTTATCATATTTCATATTATATTTTATGTATTGCCCTTTACTGCTGCCATCAAATCACAAATTGCATAACATACCTCAGTGATATAAACTTGATTCTGATTCTCATTCTGACTATAAAGTGTTTGAATTAAAAAAAAACAATAAAATGACTTTTGATCACATTATGGCCGCTTCCCCGCCCTTATATATCCCTCCAAAGCTGTCCCTTGATGGTCTGAGGGGAGACAGGAACTCAAATGGTTAAATCAGAACAGCCACAATACATTATATGCAGTGCAAGTGATCGTAATTCCTAAAAACAGACATGCACAGGATCTGGAATAAAATTAAAACAATCTCCGTTGCTTTTTTTGTGTGAATAATGATCTGTTAAGAGAGTTGGTGAGGGGGAGGGTGGGGGGGGGACGCCCACAGATAAATAGCATCCTTTGAGGAGGGCATTGTCAGAATGTATGTGCGTGTGTTGGTGGGAAGGGAGGGAGAGTGGATTGAGAAAGAACAAAATGATCATCAATGCAACACTACAGGATTGACCATGATGGCGGCTTTCCCGGGACTCACCAGGTTAATGAACGTGAGGAACTTCCAGCTGCCTCCGTAGGTCTGGTGGGCCGGGATATCGAGAGCTCTGTAGCTGCACAGGATAGAGAGGTAGGAGAGCAGGATGGCGACCCGCAGCACCTGAGACGGGATGAGAGCCATGTTGCCGCCACCACCACCGCTGCTGATGCTGTTCCCCTCCCCTAGCAACCAGCCACGGCAACCGAGCCCGTCGCCATGGAGACAGCCGGCCTGTGCCCAGTCTGCTGGCAGTTGTAGTGTTGCACAGGCCTGGACAGCAACGAGAGCAATTTTACACTGTCAGAGATCAGTCTCTGCATGTAATATTACAGGCAGTGATATCAGGCCTGGGGAACTACCCTGCTGTTGTTCTGCCTGGGTACACAAAGAAATTGCATGATAATTATTAATGCCTGTGAGTCTAAGGGTAGAAAAATAATTAGTTATCTTGCTGCAACAATGCATCCTTTGCAACATCTAACTGATCAATCAATCTCTCTCTCTCTCTCTCTCTCTCTCTCTCTCTCTCTCTCTCTCTCTCTCTCTCTCTCTCTCTCTCTCTATCTCTATCTATCTATTTATCCTTCTGTCTATATATCCAGCTATCTATATGAATATCTGTCCATCACTCTCTCTCTTTATCATTCTACCTATCATTTTATCTATCTATTCATCTATCAAAATGAATAACAGTTCATGTCTATTTATCTACTGTTTATATATCGGCACTGAATGAATATCTGTTCATCTTTTTCTCTCTCTATCAACCTACCTATCTACCTGTTGACATAAATATTTGTCCATGTCTGTCTGTCCATTCACTATCAATATATCTACCCATTTCTCTCTCTCTCTCTCACTCTCTCGCCCCCTCCCTTTTCTCTTGCACTATCTATCTATCCTATGATTGTGTGGCTAAGCACAACTCCAATGCCATATTCAAGTTTGCTGAGAACACCATGACATAGGCCAAATCAAAGGTGGTGATAACAAGCATATGGGGGGGGGGGGGGGGGGGGGAGACTGAAAACCTGGCTGAGTGGTGTCCAAACAACAACTTCTCAGTCAATGTCAGTAAGACCAAGAAACTGATACAGACTTCAGGAGAAGGTCCATGAACCAGTCCTCATTGGAGGATCCGAGGTGGAAATTTTAATACCTAGCTGTTCTTATTTCAGAGGACCTGTCCAGGGCCCAACACATAAGTGCAAGTACAAAGAAAACACATAAGCACTTCGACTTCCTTGGGTGTTTGATTCAGCATGACATCCAAAACTTCGACAAACTTCTATAGATGTGTAAGGGAGAGTATACTGACTGGCAGCATGGCATGGAAACACCAATAGCATTGAACAGAAAATTCAACAAAACGTAGTGAATATGGCCCAGTCCATCACAGGTAAAGCTTTCTCAACCATTAAGCGCGTCTACATGAAATACTATCACAGGAAAGTTAGGTGCATTCAGAGAACAGTCAGTTAGGTGCATTCAGAGAGCTAGCATCAGTGGTGGAAAATTACATGAGCGGATTCAGATTTAGGTTCTATCTGCATTTGAAAAGGCAAGAACTGATTAGGGATAGTTGGCATGGTTTTTGGGGTGGGAAATAATGTCTTGTGAGTTTGATTGTGTTTCTTGGTGGTTGTTTAAGGCCCAGATTGAGTGGAGAGGATGTTTCCTACATTGGGGGAGTCTAGGACCAGAGGGCAGAGCCTCAGAATTGAAGAGTATCCATTTAGAACAAAGATGAAGAGGAATTATTTTAGCCAGAGTATGCTGAATCTGTGGAATTCATTGTCATGAAGAGCTGTGGAGGCCAATTAACTGGATATATTTAAAATGGAGGATGTTAGGTTCATCATTAGTAAGGATGTCAAAGGTAATGCGGAGAAGGCAGGAGAACACAGCTGAGTGGGATAATACTTCAGCCATGATGGAAAGATGGAGCAGACACGATGGGCTGAATGGCCTAATCCTACTCCTATGTCATATGGTCTACATGGACTTTAGCCAGACCTTTGACAAGATCCCACATAGTAGGATAGTCCAGAAGGTTAGATCAAAAGGTAGTAGGAGGCAGGTGTTGGCAGTGGAGGACTCTGTTTCACATTGGAATCCTATAATCAGTGGTGTGCTGCAGGAATCAGTGCTGGGTTCCCTGTTGTTCATCAAGAAAATGATGATTTGGATAGGGATGTAGGTGACATAGAAACATAGAAAACCGACTGCACAATACAGGCCCTTCAGCCCACAAAGCTGTGCCGAGCATGTCCTTACCTTAGAAATTACCTAGGGTTACCCATAGCCCTATTGTATCCATCTCCACCATTGTCACCGACAGCCAATTTCACGCACTCACCGCTCTCAGCGGAAAAAAACTTACCTCTGATATCTCCTCTGTACCTACTTCCAAGCACCTTAAAACTGTGCCCTCTCGTGCTAGCCATTTCAGCCCTGGGAAAAAGCCTCTGACTATCCACATGATCAAAGCCTCTCATCATCTTATACACCTCTATCAGGTCACCTCTCATTCTTCATCGCTCCAAGGAAAAAAGGTCGAGTTCACTCAATCTATTTTCATAAGGGATGCTCCCCAATCCAGGCAACGTCCTTGTAAATCGTCTCTGCACCCTTTCTATGGTTTCCACATCTTTCCTATAGTGATGTGACCAGAACTGAACACAGTACTCCAAGTGGGGTCTGATCAGGGTCCTAAATAGCTGCAACATTTCCTCTCGGCTACTAAACTCAATGCCATGATTGATGAAGGCTAATGCTCTGTATGCTTTCTTAACCACAAAGTCAACGTGCGCAGCAGCCTTCAGTGTACTATGGACTCAGACCCCAAGATCCCTCTGATCCTCCACACTGCCAAGAGTTTTAACCATTAATACTATATTCTGTCATTATATTTGACCTACCTAAACAAACCACCTCACACATATCTGTGTTGAACTCCATCTGGCACTTCTCAGCCCATTTTTGCATCTTATCAATGTCTCGCTGTAACCTCGGACAGCACTCCACACTACTACAACACCTCCAACCTTTGTCTCATCAGCAAATTTACTAACTCATCCCTCCACTTCTTCATCCAGGTCATTTAGAAAAATCACAAAGAAAAGGGGTCCCAGAACAGATCCCCGATGCACACCACTGGGCACCGACCTCCATGCAGAATATGATCCGTCTACAACCACTCTTTGCCATCTGTGGGCAAGCCAGTCCTGGATCCACAAAGCAATGTCCCCTTGAACTCCATGTTTCCTTACTGTCTCAATAAGCCTTGCATGGGGTACCTTATAAAATGCCTTGTTAAAATCCATATACACTACACCTACTGCTCTACCATCATCAATATGTTTAGTCACATCCTCAAAAAATTCAATCAGGCTCGTAAGGCATGAACTGATTTTCACAAAGCCATGCTGACTATTCCTAATCATATTATGCCTCTCCAAATGTTCATAAATCCTGCCTCTCAGGATCTTCTCCATCAACTTACCAGCCAGTGAAGTAAGACTCACTGGTCTGTAAATCCCTGGGCTAACTCTACTCCCTTTCTTGAATAATGGAACAACATCTGCAACCCTCCAATCCTCTGGGGCCTCTAGCGCCCCCCTTGATGATGCAAAGATCATTGCAAGAGACTCAGCAATCTCCTCCTGCGTCTCCCACTGTAGCCTGGGGTACATCTCATCCAGTCCTATCAACTTATCCAGCTTGATGCTTTCCAAATGCTCCTGCACATCCTCCTTCTTAATAACTACGTGCTTAAGCTTTTCAGTCCACTGCAAGTCAGCTCAAGTCACTTTTCATTGTCATTTCGATCATAACTGCTAGTACAGTACACAGTAAAAACGGGACAATGTTTTTCAGGACCATGGTGCTACATGAACAATACAAAAACTACACTGAACTATGTAAACCAACACAAAAACTACACTAGACTACAGACCTACCCAGGACTGCATAAAGTACACAGAACAGTTCAGGCATTACAATAAATAATAAACAAGACAATAGGCACAGCAGAGGGCAGTAGGTTGGTAGTCCGATGGTAGGCTTGGGGGAAAATCTGTTACATAAATAAACAGCTGAATGGCGGCATCTGGGATTCCATCCGTTTCTGTACTCACGCCGAGTATTTCGTTGCCACAGATGTAGTCCAATTTAATGTCCACTGGAGAGCAGAATGGACGGGTGAGCTGGCCGGCTAGGGCTTGCTTTTACCTGGCACGGACTCCTGCCTGCTCACCTCGCTTCAGCTTCCTCGCACACCGCTTACGACATCCCCACCTCTGGCCACCGGCCTTAGGCGACTCCGAGAACTGTAGGCCCGATTCCCTCAGCAAGCTGAGGTCGTGCAATCTAACCTGAAGATTTTCATGATTTTCATCCCTACAATTGAAGCAGAGTCCTGGGCTTTGGTTAAGTGGGCTTCGGCGTAAGGGGACTTCGGTAAGCCTGTGTGATTGCTCGCTGAGGGGAAGAAGATAAGGTTGCTAGGTGCTTTTTAGACTTATTCTATTAATCCAGTTCAGGTATGGGGGAGACAGTCAGAGCAGTGGTGTGCTCCATATGCAGTATGTGGGAGGTCAGGGTCAACACAGTTGTCCCTGATGACACACCTGCAAAAGGTGCGTCCAGCTGCAGCTCCTATCAGCCCAAGTTAGGGAGTTGGAGCGGGAGCTGGATGAACTACGGATCATTCGGGAGGCAGAGGCAGAGATAGATAGGAGTTATCAGGAGGTAATCACACCAAAAATCCAAGAAGTAGGCAGATGGGTGACGGTCCAGAGAGGCAGGGGGAGCAGGCAGAGAGAGCAGAGCACCCCTGTGGCCATTCCCATTAACAATAAGTATACCGTACTGGATACTGTTGATGGGGATGACCTACCAGGAATGAGTTGTAGTGGTCCTGCCTCTGGCACAGAGGTTGAACTCTCAACTAGGAAGGGGAGGAGGGAAGAGAAGAGAGCGATAGTTTTAGGGGATTCTATAGTCAGGGGGGCAGATAGGAGATTTTGTGGGGCAGATCGGGTGTCTCGGATGGTATGTTGCCTCCCTGGTGCCAGGGTCCGGGACATCTCAGATTGGGTGCAGGCTATTCTTGAGAACGAGGGCATGAACCCAGATGTAGTGGTCCATGTAGGGACCAACGATGTAGGTAAGGTGGGTGAGGGGGTCCTGCTTAGAGAGTTCAGGGAGTTAGGAGTGAAGCTGAAAGGCAGGACCTCCAGGGTGACAATCTCGGGATTGCTACCTGTGCCACGTGCAAGTGAGGCGAAGAATAGAATGATTATGCACATTAATACGAGGCTGAGAGCATGGTGCAGGAAGGAAGGGTTCAGGTTTTTGGATAATTGGTCTTTGTTCCAGGGACGTTGGGATCTGTTTCGAAGGGACGGTCTACATCTGAACTGGAGGGGTACTAACATTCTTGCAGGAATGTTTGCCAGTGCTGCTCGTGGGGGGATTTAAACTAGATGTGCAGGGGGCAGGGATCTAGAATACGAGAGAAGATGATATGATGAAGGATAAGGGAAAGGTGGGGAATACATGTTTCCCAAATATTAATTGTGTAAAGGAGAAAGGTGAGACAGAACATGTGTTGGAAAAATTACATTTACAGAGGGATGGTCAGAAGGAGCATGGGGTTAAATGTGTAGAAGGTTTGGGTGATCTTGAGAAGGACATCAAAATTCAAGGTGCAATTAGCTCGATGGAAGTTCAAGGAGCTGGGTTAGCTACAATAGACAGTGTTTTAAGCAAAGAGAGGAGGAATGGGCTAAGAATTCTATACTTGAATGCGCGTAGTGTCAGAAATAAGACATGAGCTTGAAGCTCAGATGAAAATGGGGAACTATGATATTGTTGGGATAACGGAGACATGGCTGCAAGGGGATCAGGCCTGGGAATTGAGTGTACCAGGGTATACGTGCTATCGTAGAGACAGAAATATGGGAAGAGGGGGTGGGGTGGCCCTGTTGGTGAGGAATGAGATTCAATCTTTAGCAAGGGGTGACTTAGGAACAGGGGAAGTAGAGTCTGTGTGGATTGAGCTGAGGAACAGTAAGGGTAAAAAGACCCTAATGGGTGTTGTGTACAGGCCCCCAAACAGTAGCGTCGATATTGGGTACAAGTTGATTAGGGAGTTAACATTGGCATGTGCTAAAGGTAATGCAGTCGTTATGGGAGATTTCAACATGCAGGTGGACTGGGAGAATCAGGTAGGTGCTGGACCCCAGGAGAGGGAGTTTTCGGAGTGTCTAAGGAATGTATTTTTGGAACAGCTTGTGCTTGAGCCAACCAGGAACGAGGCTATTTTGGACTTGGTGATGTGTAATGAACAGGAATTGATAAGTGATCTTGAAGTAAAGGAGCCATTAGGAAGTAGTGATCATAACATGATAAGTTTTTATCTACAATTTGAGAGGGATAAGGGCAGATCAGAGGTGTCAGTGTTGCAATTAAATAAAGGAGACTACGGAGCCATGAGGGAAGAGCTGGCCAAAGTTAAATGGGCGGATGCCCTGGCAGGAAAGACAGTGGATCAGCAGTGGCAGATATTCTTGGGGATAATACAAAAGATGCAAAAGCAGTCCATTCCAATGAGAAGGAAGGATTCAAAGAGGGGGAAGGGGCCACAGTGGTTGACAAAGGAAGTCAGAGATTGTATAGCATTGAAGAAAAAGAAGTATGACAGGGCTAAGATGAGTGGGAATACAGATGATTGGGAAAGTTTTAAGGAACAGCAGATCTTAACTAAAAAAGCAATACGGAGAGAAAAAATCAGGTATGAGCTCAGTCTAGCCAGGAATATAAAAGAGGATAGCAAAAGCCTTTTTTAGCTATGTGAAGAGAAAGAAGATAGTTAAGAACAATGTTGGCCCCTTGAAGAATGAATTAGGAGAAATTGTTATGGGAAACAGGGAAATGGCAACAGAATTTAATGCGTACTTTAGATCTGTCTTCACCAGGGAGGACACAAGCAATCTCCCAGATGTATGGATGGGCCAGGGTCCTAAGATATCAGAGGAATTGAAACAGATTGACATTAGGAAAGAAACTGTGTTAAGTAGACTGATAGGACTGAAGGCTAATAAATCCCCGGGTCCAGATGGTCTGCATCCGAAGGTTCTAAAAGAGGTGGCTCAGGAAATTGCGGATGCATTGGTAATCATTTTCCAATGTTCCTTAGATTCAGGATCAGTTCCTGAAGATTGGAGAGTGGCTAATGTTATCCCACTTTTCAAGAAGGGAGGGAAGGAGAAAACGGAGAACTATTGCCCTGTTAGCCTAACGTCAGTCATGGGGAAGATGCTTGAGTCCATTATTAAGGACAAAATAGTGGCATATCTTGATGGCAGTAATAGGATTAGGCCGAGCCAGCATGGATTTACCAAGGGCAAATCATGCTTGACTAATCTGATGGAGTTTTTTGAGGGTGTAACAAGGATGTTAGACGAGGGTAAGCCAGTGGATGTAGTGTACCTAGATTTTCAGAAGGCATTCGATAAGGTGCCACATAGGAGATTGGTGAGTAAAATCAGAGCTCATGGCATTGGGGGCAGGGTTTCAACATAGAAAACTGGTTGGCAGATAGAAAGCAAAGGGTAGCAGTGAATGGGTGTTTCTCGGACTGGCTGGAGGTGACTAGTGGGGTACCACAGGGCTCTGTATTGGGACCACAGCTCTTTACGATTTATGTCAATGATTTAGATGAGGGCATTGAAAACTATATTAGCAAGTTTGCTGACGATACTAAACTGGGTGGCAGTGTGACATGCGAAGAGGACGTTAGGAAAATACAGGGAGACTTGGATAGGCTAGGTGAGTGGGCAGATACTTGGCAGATGTCATTCAATGTGAATAAATGTGAAGTTATCCACTTTGGAAGCAGGAACAAGAGGGCAGAGTATTGTCTGAACGGTGTAGAGTTAGGTAAGGGAGAAATGCAAAGAGACCTAGGAGTCCTAGTTCATCAGTCAATGAAGGTGAAAGAGCAAGTGCAACAGGCAGTGAAGAGGGCAAATGGAATGTTGGCCTTTATTACAAGGGGGATTGAGTACAAGAGCAAGGATGTCCTTTTGCATTTGTACAGGGCCCTGGTGAGACCACACCTGGAATATTGTGTACAGTTTTGGTCTCCAGGTTTAAGGAAGGACATTATGGCAATTGAGGAAGTGCAGCGTAGATTCACTAGGTTGATTCCTGGGATGGCAGGGCTGTCTTTCGCAGAGAGATTGGAGAAATTGGGCTTGTACACACTGGAATTGAGGAGATTGAGAGGGGATCTGATTGAAATGTTTAAGATAGTTAAAGGATTTGATAGGATTGAGGCAGGAAATATGTTCCAGATGTTGGGAGAGTCCAGTACCAGAGGGCATGGATTGAGAATAAGAGGTCAGTTATTTAAAACAGAGTTGAGGAAAAACTTCTTCTCTCAGAGAGTTGTGGAGGTGTGGAATGCACTGCCTCGGAAGACGGTGGAGGCCAATTCTCTGGATACTTTCAAGAAGGAGCTAGATAGATATCTGATGGATAGGGGGACAAGGCAGGGACTGGGTATTGATAGTGAATGATCAGCCATGATCTCAGAATGGCAGTGCAGACTCAAGGGGCCGAATGGTCTACTTCTGCACCTATTGTCTATTAATTGCTAGGATCCTTTTCTGAATACTGAAGCAAAGTACTCATTAAGTACCCCTGCTATTTCAACCTGTTCCATACACACTTTTCCACTGTCACACTTGATTTGTCCTATTCTCTCATGTCTTATCCTCTTGCTCTTAGCATACTTGTAGAATGCCTTGGGGTTTTTCTTAATCCTGTCTGCTAAGGCCTTCTCATGACCCCTTCTGGCTCTCCTAATTTCTTTCTTCAGCTCCTTCCTGCTAGCCTTATAATCTTCTAGCTCTCTATCATTACCTAGCTTTTTGAACCCTTCATAAGCTCTTCCTCTCTTCTTGACTAGATTTTCAACAGCCTTTGTACACCATTGTTCCTGTACCCTACCATCCTTTCCCTGTCTCATTGGAATGTACCTATGCAGAATCCCACGCAAATATCCCCTGAACTTTTGCCACATTTCTTCTGTACATTTCCCTGAGAACATCTGTTTCCAATTTATGTTTCCAAGTTCCTGCCTGATGGCTTCATATTTCTCCTTACTCCAATTAAACCTTTCCTAACTTGTCTGTTCCTGCCCCTCTCTAATGCTGTGGTAAAGGAGACAGAATTGTGATCACTACCCTAAACTGCTCTCCCACTGAGAGACCTGACACCTGACCAGGTTCATTTCCCAATACCAGATCAAGTACAGCCTCTCCTCTTGTAGACTTAGCTACATATTGTCAAGAAACCTTCCTGAACGCAACGAACAAACTCCACCCCATCTAAACCCCTCACTCTAGGGACATGCCAATCGATATTTGGGTAATTAAAATCTCCCACCACTACAACCCTGTTATTATTACACCTTTCCAGAATCTGTCTCCCCGTCTACTCCTCGATGTCCCTGTTACTATTGGGTGGTACATAAAAAACACCCAGTAGAGTTATTGACCCCTTCCTGTTCCTAACCTCCACCCACAGAGACTTTGTAGACAATCCCTCCACGACTTCCTCCTTTTCTATGGCTGTGACACGGTCTCTGATCAACAGTGCCATGCCCCCACCTCTTTTGCCTCCCTCCCTCATTATCAGTAAGTTTGCAGATGACACCAGAATCAATGGAATAGTGGACAATGAAGAAAGTTCTCTAAGTTTACAACAAGATGAAAATCAACTGGGAAAGTTATCAAGGGGGTAGCAGACGGAATTTAACCAGACAAGTGCAAAATTTATTAATGAATTTATTTAGAGATATAACACAGTACAGGCCATTTTAGTCCAACAAGCATGCACCACCCAATTACACCAGTATGACCAATTAACCTACTAACCAGTTCAAATTTGGGACGTGGTAGGAAACCCACATGACCGCAGAGAGAACGTATAAACTTCAACAGAATTGAACCTGGGTCACTGGCACTGTAATAGCATTATGCTAACTGCTACAGTTAATCTAAGTGATGCACTTCAGGAGAATAAACCAGGGCTAGGCATACACGGTGAACGACAGGGACCCAGAGAATGAAACACCACGGTGTACAAGTACGGTATATAGTTCCCTGAATGTAGCCTCTCGGGTAGTCAGGATGGTGAAGCCAACACCTTTTACTTGAATTGGACAGGGGATTGAGTTCAAGAGTTAGGATGTCACGTTACAACTGTACAAGTCATTGGTGAGACCACACTTGGATTATTATGTGCCCTTCTTGCAGAACAGAAATGGGAAGGATGTGTTGAAACTAGAGAGGGTTCAGGAGAGATTCACTAGAGTGTCACTTGGACTGTAGGACTTCAAAGTTCAATGCTACAGTAAATTTATTATCAAAGTACTGCACACATATGTCACCATTTACTACCCTGAAACTCGTTTAATTGCAAGCATTCACAGTAGAACAAAGAAATTCAATAGAATCAATGAAAAACTACACTCAAAGACTGATAAACAACCAATATGCAAAAGAAGACAAACTGTGCAAATATAACTCACTAACTAAACAAATAAATAAATAACTAATAGATAGGTAGATAAATAAATAAATGAGAATATAAGTCGTAGAGTCCTTGAAAGTGAGTCTGTGGTTGTAAAATCAGTTCAGTGTTGAGGTGAATGAAGTTATCCATGCCAGTTCAGGTGCCTGATGGTTGAATGGTAATAATTGATCCTGAACCTGGTGGTGTGGGACATTAGGCTCCTGTACCTTCTCCCTGATTGCAGAAGAGAGAAGAGAACATAGCCTGAGTAGTGGGCATCCTTGATGATGGATGCTGTTTTCTTAGGCAAGAGTTCCTTGCAGATGTGCTCAATGGTACAATCGGATTCTCCATTATCTGCCTATAAACAGCTGTCTCTATCCCTTCATCTGCCTCCATTTCATCAACCTCTGGTTATCTTTCTATCTATTTTCTGTTAATCTGTGGGTGCGTGTGTGTTCTTGCTTGCTTACGCAGCACCTGTGTGTTTGTGAGAAAGGGAAGGTGTTGTAACAATTTTTCTAAATATATATATCTCAAGCTATTTAAATATTGCTTCTCTATGCCAATGGTTTCATCCATAATTCACGCTGTTCACCAAAACACATTCTGTTGCGGGACAAATAATTGATAAATACACCAGTTTCAGCGACAATAATTAATACCTAGATGTTGTTAGTTGATAATAAAAAGCTCCCTATTGTGCAAAGCCATCGTTTGAATCTGCGCGGAGCTGAGTTTATTCCTTCTGTAGATTTTATTAATTCAATTGCTCAGTGATAATGGGAAAATATTATAAATGACAACGCCATCCAAAAGCCATAAGAATAATTCTGAAGACAATCTTATCTTATGGTCACAGTGTCATGAAGCAAGCCCACTGCCTGTGGTTTCAGGAGTACACTGAAGGCCAGAGGTGGCTTGTCCTGAGGTTAGAGGGCAGTGTATGTGGGTGGGAGGAACAGGGCTCGCTTTGCTGTTGATGTTTTGTTGCTTGTTGTGCTCTGTGCTGTTCCGTTGAGCACACTATAGTGGTGCCGGAATGTGAGGACAGACTTGGAAACCTGTGGGCTGCCCCCAGCACATCGTTGGGTGTGTTGGTTGTTTCAATGTACATGTGATGAATAAATCCAAATTTGAATCCTCAATTAGATCATCTCCTGGAATGCCCCTAAAACCATTCACTATTCATATCCCTGTTCACTCATTTCTCAGTTACCACATAATGGCGTCGGGGCTTCACATGTGCATACGCAGGCACAATGCAGAGCTTTCTCACACTGAGAATTTTATTACTAAACGTAATGAGCAGTGGCAGAGATTAAATACTCCACTGATCCTCTGCTTTGAGAACATCAGCAATCTTATCTCCATTTCACTCTTCTGCCAGTGTGCTCTAACTTGTAGAAAATAGAATGTCAGCTATTCAAAAGGAAATCTCTGTCATCACTTTAATGAAAATACACTCAATAGACACTTTAATAGGTACCTCCTGTACCTAATAACACAGTCACTGAATGTATGTTCATGGTCAGGATAGATCTATAGAGTCTCTCAATAGCAGAGGGAGAGAAGTATGACTCATGATCAACTCTTCTTGGTACAAAAATATATGTCCCAATCCTGCTCACCAGACCTGGAAAATCTAGCTGTAAAGTGTCATCCTTTTTACCTACCATAGAAGTTCTCTGGGGTCATTTTGGTAGCAGTTTACATTCCACCTCAGGCCAATGTCAAGCAGGCTTTAGATGATCTGAGAAATGGGATCAACATGCACGTAACAGTGCACCCTAATGCATTCACCATCGTTTTGGGAGATCTTAACCAGGCCAATCTGAAAAAAGTCACTAAGCAACTACCATCAACCAATCACTTGCAATACCAGAGGAAACAACACACTGGACTATTGCTACACCACCATCAAGAATGCCTACTGTACTATTCCATGCTCACTTCGGGAAGTCTGATCACCTGGCCGTACTTCTACTCCCTGAGTATAGGCAGAGACTGAAGACTGCAGTACCAGCAGTGAGGACCAAGAAGGTGTGGACAAGGGAAGCACAGGAGCACCTACAGGACTGCATTCATCTTTGAACCTGGATGAGAAGGCTGCAGTTGTTACCGACTTCATTAAAACCTGTGTGGATGAGTTTGTGCCCACAAAGACTTACTGTACATTCCCAAACAAAAGCCGTGGATGTACCAGGAGGTACATCATCTGCAGAAGGCTAGATCTGTGGCATTCAAGTCTGGCAACCCAGGCTTGTACCAGAAAATGAGGTATGATTTGCGGAGGGCTATCTCAAGGGTGAAGAGACAACATTGTACGAGGTTGGAAGTGATATCGGATGCACGGCAACTCTGGCAGGGTCTGCAAGACAATTACTTCCTACAAAATGAAACCCAATAGCATGAATGGCAGTTATGCTTCACTACCAGATGAACTCAATGCCTTCTATACCCACTTTGAAAGGGAGAACACAACTACAGCTGTGAAGATCCCTGCTGCACCTGATGACCCTGTGATCTCTGTCTCAGAGGCTGATGTTAGGCCATCTTTAAAGAAAGAGAACCCTCACAAGGCAGATGGTCCCAATGGAATACTTGGTAAGACTCTGAAAACCTGTGCCAACCAACTAGCAGGAGTATTCAAGGACATTTTCAACCTCTCACTGCTATGGGTAGAAGTTCCCACTTGCCTCAAAAAGGCAACAATTGTAACAATGCCTAAGGAGAATAATGTGGTCTGTCTTAATGAGTATTGCCCGGTAGCACTCACATCGACAGTGATGAAATGCTTTGAGAAGCTGGTCGTGACTAGACTGAACACCAGCCTCAGCATGAACCTGGACCCATTGCAATTTGCCTATCGCTACAATAGGTCAATGGCAGATGCAATCTCAATGGCTCTCCACATGGCTTTATTGACGGTAAACAGTGGGTGCTGGAGTAGGCCATTCGGTCCTTCTAACCAGCACCGCCATTCACTGTGATCATGGCTGATCATACACAATCAGTACCCCGTTCCTGCCCTCTCCCCATATCCCTTGACCCCACTATCTATAAGAGCTCTATCTAACTCTCTCTTGAATGCATCCAGAGACTTGGCCTCCACTGCCTTCTGGGGCAGAGCATTCCACATATCCACCACTCTCTGGGTGAAAAGGTTTTTCCGCATCTCTGTTCTAAATGGCCTACCCCTTATTCTTAAACTGTGGCCTCTAGTTCTGGACTCACCCATCAGCGGGAACATGCTTCCTGCCTCCAGCACATCTGATCCCTTAATAATCTGATATGTTTCAATCAGATCCCCTCTCATCCTTCTAAATTCCAGTGTATACAAGACCAGTCGCTCCAATCTTTCAACATATGACAGTCCTGCCATTCTGGGAATTAACCTTGTGAACCTACACTCCCTCAATAGCAAGAATGTCCTTCCTCAAATTTGGAGACCAAAACTGCACACAATACTCCAGGTGGGGTCTCACCAGGGCCCTGTACAGCTGCAGAAGGACCTCTTTACTCCTATACTCAATTCCTCTTGTTATAAAGGCCAGCATGCCATTAGCTTTCTTCGCTGCCTGCTGTACCTGCATGCTTGCTTTCATTGACTGATGTACAAGAACACCTAGATCTCGTTGTACTTCCCCTTTTCCTAACTTGACTCCATTTAGATAGTAATCTGCCTTCCTGTTCTTGCCACCAAAGTAAATAACCTCACATTTATCCACATTAAACTGCATGTGCTATACATTTCACACAAAATGCTGGTGGAACACAACAGGCCAGGCAGCATCTATAGGGAGAAGCGCTGTCGACGATTCGGGCCAAGACCCTTCGTTAGGTCCCGACGAAGTCCTGATGAAGGGTCTCGGCCCGAAACGTCGACAGTGTTTCTCCCTATAGATGCTGCCTGGCCTGCTGTGTTCCACAGCATTTTTTGTATGTTGTTCTTTGAATTTCCAGCATCTGCAGATTTCCTTGTGATTGCCATACATTTGCCCACTTTAGACCACCTGGACAACGCAAATACCTACATCAGGATGCTGTTCATCAGCTATAGCTCAGTATTTAATGCCGTCATTCCCACAATCCTGATTGAGAAGTTGCAGAGCCTGGGCCTCTGTACCTCCCTCTGCAATTGGATCCTCGACTTCCTAACCAGAAGACCACAATCTGTGCAGATTGGTGATAACATCTCCTCCTCGCTGATGATCAACACTAGCACACAACAGGGGTATGTGCTTAGCTCACTGCTCTGCTCTCTGTATACACATGACTGTGTGGCTAGGCTTAGCTCAAGTACCATCTATAAATTTGCTGACGATACAACTATTGTTGGTAGAATCTCAGGTGGTAGCGAGAGAGTGCACAGGAGTGAGATATACCAACTAGTAGAATGGTGTCATAGCAACAACCTGGCACTCAACATCAGTAAGCCAAAGGAACAGATTGTGGACTTCAGGAAGGGTAAGATGAAGGAACACATACCAATCCTCATAAAGGGATCAGAAGTGGAGAGAGTGAGCAGTTTCAAGTTCCTGGGTGTCAAGATCTCTGAGGATCTAACCTGGTCACAACATATCGATGCAGTTATAAAGAAGGCAAGACAGCAGTTATTCTTTATTAGGAGCATGAAGAGATATGGCATGTCAACAAAAAAACTCAAAACTTCTATAGTTGTACCGTGGAGAGCATTCTGACAGGCATCACTATCTGGTGTGGAGGGGCTACTACACAGGACTGAAAGAAGCTGCAGAAGGTTGTAAATCTAGTCATCTCCTTCTTGGGTACTAGCCTACAAAGTACCCAGTACATCTTTAGGGAGCAGTGTCTCAGAAAGGCAGCGTCCATTTTTAAAAACCCCCAGCACCCAGGGCATGCACTTTTCTCACTGTTACCATCAGGTAGGAGGTACAGAAGCCTGAAGGCACACACTCAGCGATTCAGGAACAGCTTCTTCCCCTCTGTCATCCGATTCACAAATGGACATTGAATCTTTGGACATTACCTCACTTTGTCTTTAATATACGGTATTTCTGTTTTTGCATATTTTAAAAAATCTATTCAGTATATGTATACCGTGATTGATTTACTTGTTTATTTTTTGTCTCTCTGCTAGATTATATATCGCATAGAACTGCTGCTGCTAAGTTAACAAGTTTCACGTCACATGCCGGTGATAATAAACCTGATTCTGATTCTGTCTTCAGCTGCTGCAGCCCATCCACTTCAAAGTTCAACATGTTATATGCTCACAGATGCTCTTTGGCAAACCACTGTTGTAACATGTGGTTATTTGTGTTGCTGTCACCTTCCTGTCAGCTTAAACCAGTCTGGCCATTCTCCTACATTTCAGGTAGTAAAGGTAGTCAAGTCCCAACAATGTCCTTGTTAATTTGTTCTGTATTATTTTAATCTTATTGGTATCTTTTCTGTAGGTGACAAAAACTGCACACAATACTTCAAATTAAGCCTCACCAACCTCTAATGCAACTTCAGCATAACATCGCAACTCCTGCACTCTAAACTCATGGTATATGAAGACCAAAGTACCAAAAGCTCTCTTTCCAATCCTATCTACCTGTGACATCTCTTGAAAGGATTATGGACATGTATTCCCAGATTTCTTTGTTCCACCACACTCCTCAGTGCCCTACTGTTCACTCTGCAAGTCCAACTCTGGTTTCTCCTCTCAAAGTCCTCTCACACTTGTCTACATTAAATTCCATCTTCCATTTTGATCGCCTTTTTTGCCCCAAACTTGGTGTCATATAGTCTCAGTGTTTATAAATACTAATAGTTAGTTTTGGCAAAACATATAAAGTGCATATCAGGCAGGTGATAAGCTATAAAGACCTTAATGATGTAGATTGTGAGGTCATTTCAATCTAGAAGAGGTATGCTACAACTAGGGATCATGGGCTAATGGTGAAAGGTGAAATATTTAAGCAGAACTTAAGGGGACCTTCATTCAGAGGATCATGAGAGTGTAGAATGAGCTGCCAGCACAAGTGGTGCATGCAAGCTTGATTTCAACTTTTACAAAAAGTTTGGAGAGGTACATGGATGGTAGGGATATGGAGGGCTATGATCCCAGTGCAGGTCGACAGGAGTAGGCAAATAAACTGACTAGATGAGTTGAAGGGCCTGGTTCTGTGCTGTATATTTTTGATTTCTGGAACTTTCTGCTAGATTTATTGGTGGCTGCTAATTGATCACCACTAATTCTGCTCTTCTTCATTCTGTATGTATAGTCGTTCTCTTTCCGACCACTTCTTCCTCACCCGTTCTAGACCTTAATGAAGCCGATTGGGTACTTCATTTCTCAAGAGAAAAAGCATCAGTACAGAGATGCTTTCCCGATAAGGCACACGAGCGGCTCTACTTCATCAGGGGTTGAGGAGATTTGGCATGTCACCAAAGACTCATTCAGATTGGATCCCATCCACTCTGCTCATGGACTGTTACTTCCATTCCCATCAGGGAGGAGGCTACGCAATATCCACACCAGTTACTTCCCTCAGGCCACCAGGAACTCCAGCCACTAACCCACCCCATCACCACTGCTTACACATCTCCTATAATAACTTAATGTACAAATAATAAGTTAATGTATATCATAGTTACTGGTGCATTGTGTTTTATAAGATTACTACTATATTTATATGAATTGTTTTTTCACCTTTTTATTCTATTCTTTATGCTTATTGTGTTTATATTGTACTGCACCAGATCCAGGGAAGCAATCATTTCATTTTCCTTTACACTTGTGTACTGAAGAATGATAATAAACAATCTTGAGACTTGAATCTTGTAATTTCTACAGCTGTACGGTGGAGAGCATCCTAACTAGTTACATCATGATCTGTTATGGAGGGTCCAACGCACAAGATCAGAAAAAGCTGTAGAGGATTATAGATTCAGTCAGCTCCATCATGGGCACAGCCCTCCTCATTATCAAGGACATCTTCAAGAGGTGATGTCTCTCGAAGGATGCATCCAACATTAAGGGCTCTCACCATCTGGGTCAAGCCCTCTTGGATTGGATTCAACTTTATTGTCGTTGTGCCGAGTACAGATACAAAGCCAAATGAAATGCAGTTAGCATCTAACCAGAAATACAAAGAATAGTGTTATTTACAAAATAACTGTGAATAAAAAGTAAGTGCTACAGCATACAAATATAACAGGTCTGAGACAGTACAATGTGGGTGCAATACTGCTTAGCGCTGTGATGTGAGGTTCAGCAGGGACACAGCCTCAGGGAAGAAGCTCTTCCTGAGCCTGCTGGTGCTGGAGCGGAGGCTCCTGTAGCGCCTACCAGATGGGAGGAGAGTAAAAAGTCCTTGGTTAGGGTGAGATGCATCCTTGATAATGCTTTTCACCCTGCCCAGGCAGTGTTTATGGTAGAAATCCTCAATGGTGGGCAATTAGGTGTCGATAATCCACTGGGCAGTTTTCACAACACACTTGATATGGGACAATTGCCATACCACACTGAGATGCAGTTGGTGAGTATGCTCTCAATGGTACAGGTGTAAAAGTCTGTCAGTATCCTGAGACAGAAGTGAGCTTTCTTGATGCTCTGCAGGAAATAAAGACACTGTTACACCTTTTTGATCAGGATGGAGGAGTTCACGGACCAGGTGAGATCATCAGAAGTTTGGACACCAAGGAATCTGAAGCTTGATACACGCTCCACTACAGCTCCATTGATGTAGCTGGGGACGTGAGTGTAGCTCCTAGACTTCAAGTCAAGATGGTGGCGCGACATAGCTTGCAGCGGCCACTCTGGAGCTGATATGTTACTTATTAAGTGGGGGTGCCGTGCGCAATCCTAATCTAATGAAAAACGGACGTAGGAGCACAGAGGAACATCTGGAAATCTCCAGGAAGACCTTCTTTGTTACTGCTGCTGCTGTGAGGTCCAGGTCTCTGCCGAGAAGAACAGGCCCTCAGTCCTTGTGGTTGCGTTGCCAGTGGCCGTTGGTGGGGGCATCTTAATATGCTCAGAAAAGCCATGCCAGAGGGGATGGTCAGAGGCTCGAAGGTTCGACGGACTCGGAGTCCACTGTGGTCAAGTTTGCTTCATTGTGTGCTGCGTCTGCGAGGCTGAGTCAGGCGGTGCCGTGGAAGTCCATAGCGGGCGTATTCCCTTCTGCCGCCGGCGTGGGATGGCGAGTCTGTCGGAACCCTGGGAACTTGTGGAAATTATGTGGTGGTTTCTTTTGAACTTATAGTCTTTTAACATCTTTGGACTATTTTTACCGTGCCCATGGTCTGTTTTTTTATCAAGTTATGGTACTGTTTGCACTGTTGTAACTATGTGGTTTTGTGCAGGTCTTGTAGCTTTAGTTTTTGGTCGTGTTTGTCTGGTGGGTTTGGAGCTCCTTTCCGGGGAACGTGCTAAGACGGTAGCGCGATATTAATATGCAGCAGCGTCTCCGGACTCTGGATTGGGAATTGCCAAACGTTATGTGGATTTTCTGGTGTAGTCTGTTTTGTCATGTGCTTTGTTGATATCATTCTGGAGGAACGTTGTCTCATTTTTTAACTGCATTGCATTTATAACCATATATAACCATATAACAATCACAGCACGGAAACAGGCCATCTTGGCCCTCCTAGTCCGTGCCGAACCCTTAATCTCACCTAGTCCCACCTACCCGCACTCAGCCCATAACCCTCCACTCCTTTCCTGTCCATATACCTATCCAATTTTACCTTAAATGATACAACTGAACTGGCCTCTACTACTTCTACAGGAAGCTCATTCCACACAGCTATCACTCTTTGAGTAAAGAAATACCCCCTCGTGTTTCCCTTAAACTTCTGCCCCCTAACTCTCAAATCATGTCCTCTAGTTTGAATCTCCCCTACTCTCAATGGAAACAGCCTGTTCACGTCAACTCTATCTATCCCTCTCAAAATTTTAAATACCTCGATCAAATCCCCCCTCAACCTTCTACGCTCCAATGAATAGAGACCTAACTTGTTCAACCTTTCTCTGTAACTTAATTTGTGGTTTTTAAATGACAATAAACTGAATCGGAATCTGAATCTGAATGCCTGAAGTCCACAATGACCTCCTTGGTCTTCTGGGTGTTAAGGGCCAGTTTGTGGTCGGCACACCACGCGGCCAGGTGCTGGACCTCATCCCTGTAGTCCATCTCGTCATCCCCTCTGATCAGGCCAACCACTGTGGTGTCGTCTGCGAACTTGGTTATGGAGTTAGAACCATGTACAGGAACGCAGTCATAGGTGACAAGGGAGTATGGAAGAGGGCTCAATACACAGCCTTGAGGCACGCCAGTGTTCGGGGTGAGAGTGGAGGAGGAGAGGTCGTCTAACTTAACAGATTGTGGTCTGTTAGTCAGAAAGTCCAAGGTCCAATTGCAGAGGGATGAGCTGATACCAAGCTGGCGAAGTTTGGTGATCAGCTTGGAGGGGGTCACAGTATAGAATGCCGAACTTAAGTCAATAAACAGCATTCTGACGTAAGAGTTGGGGCTGTCCAAGTGGGTCAGGGCAGAGTGAAGTGCCGTGGAGAGGGCGTCCTCTGTTGACCTGTTGGTGCGATAGGCATATTGATGGGGATCCAGGGTAGTGGACAGACTGGATTTCAGATGTGATAGAACCAGTGTCTCAAAGCACTGGACTCTTCTCATTGCTACCATCAGGCAGAGGAGGTACTGGAGCCTCAAGACACTCATTAAGACCATAGATATAGGAGCAGAAGTAGGCCTTTCAGCCCATTGAGTCTGCTCTGCCATTCAAGCATGGCTGATCCAATTCTTCCAGTCATCGCCACTCCCCTGCCTTCTCCCCATACCCTAGCTAATCAAGAACCTATATTTTAAAAACAGCATCTTCACCTCTCCCCTGTCCCCACCATAAACCTAGAACATCTAGAATGTCCATAAACCCATGAAAACTACCTTAATATTTGTCCTAACACCATTTATTTATTTCAGAACTTGTAGTAAATATTGTTTTGAAGACTAGACATTGGAATATTAAAACATACATAAAAAGCATCACTTTGTGGCAACAACCAACACAGTCTGAGGATTTTGCAGAGGGCAGCCTGCAAATGTCACCATACTTCTGGCACCAACAAAGTGTGCTCATACATTTTCATGCCTCGCTGACATGAAACAGCAAATTTCACAAGATAATAAACCTGATTCTGATTCTGATTCTCCTCAAATTCCTGCCATTATTCAGTAAGGCGAAGGTATGTATCATATAACCATATAACAATTACAGCCATCTAATACAACCATTTAACAGGCCATCTCAGCCCTTCTAGTCCATGCCAAACGCTTACTCTCACCTAGTCCCACCTGCCTGCACTCAGCCCATAACCCTCCATTCCTTTCCTGTCCATATACCTATCCAATTTTTTTTTAAATGACAAAATCGAACCTGCCTCTACCACTTCTACTGGAAGCTCATTCCACACAGCTACCGCTCTCTGAGTAAAGAAGTTCCCCCTTGTGTTACCCCTAAACTTTTGCCCCTTAACTCTTAACTCATGTCCTCTTGTTTGAATCTCCCCTACTCTCAAAGGAAAAAGCCTATCCACATCAACTCTATCTATCCCCCTCGTAATTGTAAATACCTCTATCAAGTCCCCCCTCAACCTTCTATGCTCCAAAGAATAAAGGCCTAACTTGTTCAACCTTTCCCTGTAACTTAGATGCTGAAACCCAGGTAACATTCTAGTAAATCTCCTTGGTACTCTCTCTATTTTATTGACATCTTTCTGATAATTTGGTGACTATCCTTCCCTTGTTTGTTTTACTGATGTTTGGAAAAGATGAAATCAGGTGACTGTGACAGGAAAATAGTCAAGGAAGAATGATTGATGGCAATCATTAGGGAGAAACCCTCTGTAATGACCACTGCTAGTGGGACTTCCATAACGACCACAGAATTTGGAACCATTACTGTGATTACTTTATAAGAACATAAGAAATAAGAGCAGGAGTAGGCCATCTGGCCCATTGAGCCTGCTCTCCCATGGCTGATCTGACCATGGACCCATCTCCACCTACCTGCCTTTTCCCCATAACCCTTAATTCCCCTACTATGCAAAAATCTATCCAACCTTGTCTTAAATGTATTTAGTGAGGTAGCCTCCTCTGTTTCATTGGGCAGAGAATTCCACAGATTCACCACTCTCTGGAAAAAGCAGTTCCTCTTCATTTCCATCCTAAATCTACTCCCCCAAATCTTGAGGCTATATCCTCTCGTTTTCGTCTCACCTAACATTGGAAACAACTTTCCTGCCTCTATCTGATCGATCCCTTTCATAATTGTATATGTTTCTATATAGTTAATTTGAAAGTGCAGGTACTGATTTTTCTTCTTCTCAGGCTTATCCCCTCGATTGAGGCATAGGCCGCTGACAGCAATTCGCCAGAGTCCTCTGTCCTGGGCTGAAGGTTGATTGGGCCCGTGGTTTCCTCTTCCACCACACATCCTCATTATGTTGGGTCGAGTTGTTCTGCGATCTTGGCAATTTACTTGCAAACACTTTGTCACCATGAGAGGAGACATTATCAGTACACTGCTGATTGTGGTGTGTCCTCTGGATGCTCGGCATCTATATACTTCTCAATCAGCTGATTGGACGTCATTTCAGAATCTCAGTTGTGCTGTGGGGAGAAAATCTCGTTGCTGATTGGCTGCATGGTGAATTTTATGCATCGTGTTCTGGAATTTTTCCTGCATCGGCTCATAACTAGAATCGAGGTCTACGTGTTTGCTTGCAGACTTGTTCATGGACAACCGTGCTTCTAGGAATTCTCTTGAATGCCATTTGTTCGGTTGTGTCATAAATTTTACTGATGCCCAGTGGAATTACCTCAAAAATGATACTTTCGAAATACCTCAGAAGTGACTGCTCCAAGAACTTAGAATTTCAGTCACGCACAAGCCAACAGCGACTTTGAGGAGAGTATTTTGCAGACCAAAAGAATGAATCAAGCTAATAGACAGGACCAATTGTGGTCTACAAAATCCAATACAAGGACTGCAGCAAATAGTATGTCAGACAAACTGGGAGAAAACTATCCACAAGGATCCATGAAATTCGACTGGCTGTAAATTGGCCTGACCAACTCTCCCTAGTCTCTACCCATGAAGATCAAGGGGGGCACAAATTCGACCGGGTATCAGTGAAAGTCATGACGCCAGCAAACAATGGCATGCAAGAGAGTTCCTAGAAGCACGGTTTTCCACAAACAATTCTGTGAGCAAACACGTAGACCTCAAACCTACTGATGAGCTGATGTGTGCAAAATTCCAAACCACAATGCACAAAGTTCAGTACACAGACAATCAGCGACAAGACTTCCTCCCCACATCACAACTGAGTTTCAGAAATGATGTCCGGTTAGCAGATTGAAAAAATATGTATAAAGGCCAAGCAATCAGAGGCCACATCAGCAGCACACTGACGATATCTCCTCACATGTTGACAAAACATTTGCAAGTAAACTGCCAAGATCAGGGAACAACTCAGCCCAAACATCAACCACCTGTGCTACACGCCTTTCGAATTATTTCCGACTTCATTTGTCTTCCAGGTGAAGACCATTCCTCTCCCAGGGATGAGGTCTTTGGAGTTTCTGCTGCTTTTCTGTAGCACTGGGTTTTGCAGGATAGGGTTGTGAGCCCCAAGCCCCTCCTCCCCACTTTCGCAGCCGAGCTTGGGACTGTCGATGATGGAGTTAAAGGAGGTGATACATTAGTAAATATGGATGATGAGATCATTGTGATGGAAGTTAGTAAATTGCTAAGTTGGTTTATTATTGTCACATGTACTGAGTTACAGTGAGCAGATATGTTTCACACTCTGTTCATACAAGTCATTTCATTACAGCAGGGTATTGACGTAGTCAGTACAAGGGAAAGTACTAAAATTATTAAATCGGTAAATTGGTTTATTATTGTCACATGTACCTAGGCTCAGTGAAAAAAATTATCTCTCATGCCATTCATGCATTCTGGGTGGTGGGGTGGAGATACAACTCTACCAAAGGAGGTGTAAGGTGCTCCTTCTCCCCACTAGCCTGCAGGTCATCCTTGGGCAAGGTGTAGCTCCTGCTTAGCCCCCTTGATCAGGGTCATGTGAAGCCACAGAAGCAGGTGGTGGATGGTCGTATGAGCAACCGGTGCATATCACAAGTTCTGGTTCTGCGACCACTGACGCCAGG
The DNA here is from genome assembly GCF_030144855.1 of Hypanus sabinus. Classification (NCBI taxonomy): domain Eukaryota; kingdom Metazoa; phylum Chordata; class Chondrichthyes; order Myliobatiformes; family Dasyatidae; genus Hypanus; species Hypanus sabinus. The sequence continues at coordinate 10,440,186 of NC_082717.1, forward strand.
CAATCTCTGAAGAGTATTGATAATGACTGGGCTCACCCGTCTTGTGAAGGCACTGCCCATAAAAGGGCAATGGCAAACCATTTCTGTAGAAAAGTTTGCCAAGAACAGTCATGGGCATGGAAAGACCACGATCATCCGAATCATATGTCATGGCACATAATGAACGAATGGACCACACCTTAAGTATTGTGTTCAATCTGGTTGCCTAATTAGTGAAAAGAATTGGAAGCTTCAGAGAGGGTGCTAGATGCTGCCTGGATTAGACAGCATGTTATATGAGGATAGGCTGAGTGAGCTAGGACTTTTCTCTTTGGAGCGAAGGAAGATGAGTGGCAATTTGACAGAGGCGTGTAATTTTATGAGAGGCATAGGTAGAGTGAACAGTTGGCGCTTTTTTCCAAGGGTGATAATACCCAATACCAGCGGACATCTATTTACGGTAAGAGGGGAAAGTTTAGAGGAGATATCAGTGGTAGGACTTTTTTTTTGCACAGGGAGCCATGTGTTGGATATGTGGGCTTTGTCCAAAGGAAAAAAAAAACAAACTTAGAAAAATTAGTGAAAATAGTGCAAAGAAGATTGTCAATGTTTTCATTTTGTAAGTTTGTTATGACAATTTACCGGGAAAGACATTGAAGTGCACCCACTCAGCAGGACAACAGCAGAATGACAGGGCAATGTTTATGTGCGTGTGTGTGTGTGTGTGTGTGTGTGTGTGTGTGTGTGTGTGTGTGTGTGTGTGTGCGAGTGTGTGTGCGTGTGTGTGTGTGTGTGTGTGTGTGTGCGTGTGTGCATGTACGTGTGCATGTGTGTGCATGCATGCGCATGTGTGTGTGCGTGTGCGTGTATTTCCGTACGTGTGTGTGTAAGTGTGCTTGTGCGCGTGTGTGTATGTGTGTGTGTGTGTGTGTGTGTGTGTGCGTGTGTGTGTGTGTGTAAGGAGTGATCTCCATCACATGGTGGGCGTCTGGAATGCACTTCCGAGAGTGGTGTTCGAGACCGATCTAACAGGAACATTGCAGATACTCTCAGGCACATGGATCTAGTGATTTGAAGGAGTGTGTGCTTGATGTATTCACTGGTTTAAGTGTTATCTATGCCCATTGCCATACCTATCTCATGTAGTTTCCCAATCTACCATTCTCTATACCTCTGAGGTTTGCTTTGTAAAGATTTAAAACCCTGACTTCAGAGTGAATTAAATCACCAAAGACCGCTTCAGATGAGAAGGGACTGGACTAGTTTCCTTTTCCTTGGAGCAGAAGATGCTTACAATCGGGTTTATTGTCACTGTCACATATGTTGTAATTTTTTTTGCAACAGGAGTACATTCATAAAAATATTACATTGCAATAAATAAATAAGGTCAAAAGAGGAGCTGTGAGGTAGTGTTCATGAGCAGCACTGTAGCACAACACATTACAGTACAGGTGACCGAGGTTCAAATCCCACCGCTGCCTGTAAGTTTGTATGTTTGCCCCGTGACTGCATGGATTTCCTCCCACAGTCCAAAGCAGATTAGTTGGTAAATTAATTACTCATTGTAAATTGTTCCGTGATTGGGCTAGCGTTAAATTGGGTTGCTGCTTGGCGTGGCTCGAAGGGCCGCAAGGGCCTGTTGGACGCTGTTCCTCAATAAGTAAACATATCGAACCTTGTAATGGGTGGGATAGAGCAGCAGCCGATCATGGGACAGGAGGTACCTAATAAAGTGGCCACTGTGTGTTAGGAAGGAGCTGAATTTAGAAGATCATTGTCCTGCCATTCTCTTTTCAAGGAGTATGACTCTAATCAATGGGGAGTTTTGATTCCAATTAAATTAAAAAGTTCTTTAATACCATGTACAGAAAACTAGTGTGAGCGCTTTATTTATTTATTATAAATAAGTTTTATTTTCTATTTGTTTATTTTATATTGATTGGTTGATTGATTGATTTATACATTTTCTCAGTTTGGTGTCTGGTTGAACACCCAGGTTGGTGCTGTCTTTCCGTGATTTTATGATGGTTATTAGTGTGTAAGCTATGCCTCCCTGGATACCCCATACATCCAGGGAGGCATAGCAACTCTGGTGCGGGGTCTTGCCGTGTCCTTTCCGGGGCAGCTCACTTACCTTTGACCCCACTCAGCTGTCACCCATGGCTCCAAGTAGCTGATTGCATGTGACAGTGGCCACACCCTGTTACACTGGTTCGACAGGCGGGCTGGACCAAATGAGGGTAGCCGACAGGCCTCATACTGCAGTGAGATGGGAGCACGCCTGCCCCAGCACGCCTGTCCCAGCACGCAAAGCCAGTGCCGGCAGACTGAGTGGATGAGATCAACAGCAGGATCCAGTGGCCAGGGAGGTGGTACTGCAGCGCTCCGTGGCGAGTGAAGGGCATGACAGGTCACAGAAGATGTCACCGTCGTCCACTGCAAACAAGGAAGGTCCCAGTTTTGGTGCAAACATGAGGAAATCTGCAGATGCTGGAAATTCAAACAACACACACAAAATGCTGGTGGAACACAGCAGGCCAGGCAGCATCTATAAGGAGAAGCACTGTCAACGTTTCGGGCCGAGATCCTTCATCAGGACTAAGGGTCTCAGCTCGAAACGTTGACAGTGCTTCTCCTTATAGATGCTGCCTGGCCTGCTGTGTTCTACCAGCATTTTGTGGGTGTTGTCCCAGTTTTGGTAGTTGTTCATACCACCGGACCAGACTACCCAGGTGGAGTGGGTGGAACTGCCCAGTGCAACATCTTCTCCACTTTAAAACCTCTCCCACATAGGTTTCCTATCATCGATGGACAACCACGGTTCTTATGGTTATTATTCTATTGTGGACTTCTTGAGTATGCCCGCAAATAAATGAATTGCATGGTTGGAAATGGTGATGTAATGTACTATAATAAATTTACTTTGAATTTTGAAGCGCATAAATGTACCTAATAGAGTGGCCACTAAGTGTATAAGAGTCATGGCTCCAGGATGACCAAGGACGGGAGCTCAACATCCAGGGATATTCAATATTTAGGAGGGATAGACAGGAAAGAAAGGGTAGCATTGCTGGTTAAAGAGGAGATTAACGCAATAGAAAGGAAGGACTTTAGCCTGGAGGATGTGGAATCGATATGGGTAGAGCTACATAACACTAAGGGGCAGTAAACACTGGTGGGAGTTGTGTACAGGCCTCCTAACAGTAGTAGTGAGTTTGGGGATGGCATTAAACAAGAAATTAGAAATGCGTGCAATAAAGGAACAGTAGTTATAATGGGTGACTTCAATCTACATATAGATTGGGCGAACCAAATTGGTAAGGATGCTGAGGAAGAGGATTTCTTGGAATGTAGGCGGGATGGTTTTCTGAACCAACATGTCGAGGAACCAACTAGAGAGCAGGCCATTCTAGATTGGGTGTTGAGCAATGAGGAAGGGTTAGTTAGCAATCTTGTCGTGCAAGGCCCCTTGGGTAAGAGTGACCATAATACAGTGGAATTCTTCATTAAGATGGAGAGTGACATAGTTAATTCAAAAACAAAGGTGCTGAACTTAAAGAAGGGTAACTTTGAAGGTATGAGACGTGAATTAGCTAATATAGACTGGCAAATGATACTTAAAGGGTTGACAGTGGATATGCTATGGCAAGCATTTAAAGATCGCATGGATGAACTACAACAATTGTTCATCCCAGTTTGGCAAAAGAATAAACTAGGGAAGGTAGTACACCCGTGGCTGACAAAAGGAAATTAGGGATAGTATCAAGTCCAAAGAAGAAACATATAAATTAGCAAAACAAAGCAGCACACCTGAGGACTGGGAGAAATTCAGAGACCAGCAGAGGAGGACAAAGGGCTTAATTAGGAAAGGGAAAAAGATTATGAGAGCAAGCTGGCAGGGAACATCAAAACTGACTGTAAAAGCTTTTATAGATACGTGAAAAGAAAAAGATTAGTCAAGACAAATGTAGGTCCTTTACAGTCAGAAACAAGTGAATTGATCATAGGGAACAAAGACATGGCAGACCAATTGAATAACTACTTTGGTTCTGTCTTCACTAAGGAGGACATAAATAATCTGCCGGAAATAGTAAGGGACCGAGGGTCTAGTGAGATGGAGGAACTGAGGGAAATACATGTTAGTAGGGAAGTGGTATTAGGTAAATTGAAGGGATTAAAGGCAGATAAATCCCAAGGGCCAGATGGTCTGCATCCCAGAGTGCTTAAGGAAGTAGCCCAAGAAATAGTGGATGATTTAGTGATAATTTTTCAAAACTCCTTAGATTCTGGATTAGTTCCTGAGGATTGGAGGGTGGCTAATGTAACCCCACTTTTTAAAAAAGGAGGGAGAGAGAAACCGGGGAATTATAGACCGGTTAGTCTGACATCGGTGGTGGGGAAAATGCTAAAGCCTGTTATCAAAGATGTGATAACAGCACATTTGGAAAGAGGTGAAATCATTGGTCAAAGTCAGCATGGATTTGTGAAAGGAAAATCATGTCTGACGAATCTTATAGAATTTTTTGAAGATGTAACTAGTAGAGTGGATAGGGGAGAGCCAGTGGATGTGGTATATTTAGATTTTCAAAAGGCTTTTGACAAGGTCCCACACAGGAGATTAGTGTGCAAACTTAAAGCACCCGGTATTGGGGGTATGGTATTGATGTGGATAGAGAATTGGCTGGCAGACAGGAAGCAAAGAGTGGGAGTAAACGGGACCTTTTCAGAATGGCAGGCAGTGACTAGTGGGATACCGTAAGGCTCAGTGCTGGGACCCCAGTTGTTTACAATATATATTAATGATTTAGACGAGGGAATTAAATGCAGCATCTCCAAGTTTGCGGATGACACAGCGGTGTTAGCTGTGAGGAGGATGCTAAGAGGATGCAGGGTGACTTGGATAGGTTGGGTGAGTGGGCAAATTCATGGCAGATGCAATTTAATGTGGATAAATGTGAGGTTATCCACTTTGGTCGCAAGAACAGGAAAACAGATTATTATCTGAACGGTGGCCGATTAGGAAAAGGGGAGATGCAATGAGGCCTGGGTGTCATTGTACACCAGTCATTGAAGGTGGGCATGCAGGTACAGTAGGCAGTGAAAAGGGCAAATGGTATGTTGGCATTCATAGCAAAAGGATTTGAGTACAGGAGCAGGAAGGTTCTACTGCAGTTGTACAAGGCCTTGGTGAGACTGCACCTAGAATATTGTGTGCAGTTTTGGTCCCCTAATCTGAGGAAAGACATTCTTGCCATAGAGGGAGTACAGAGAAGGTTCATCAGATTGATTCCTGGGATGGCAGGACTTTCAGATGAAGAAAGACTGGATCGACTAGGCTTATACTCATTGGAATTTAGAAGATTGAGGGGGGATCTTATTGAAACGTATAAAATTCTAAAGGGATTGGACAGGCTAGATGCAGGAAGATTGTTTCTGATGTTGGGGAAGTCCAGAATGAGGGGTCACAGTTTAAGGATAAAGGGGAAGCCTTTTAGGACCGAGATGAGGAAAAACTTCTTCACACAGAGAGTGGTGAATCTGTGGAATTCTCTGCCACAGGAAACAGTTGAGGCCGGTTCATTGACTATATTTAAGAGGAAGTTAGATATGGCCCTTGTGGCTAAAGGGATCGGGGGTATGGAAAGAAAGCAGGTACAGGGTTCTGAGTTGGATGATCAGCCATGATCAAACTGAATGGCGGTGCAGGCTCGAAGGGCCGAATGGCCTACTCCTGCACCTATTTTCTATGTTTCTATGTTTCTATGAGTCTCTTAGATAGTCCCAGGGCAAGCATATCAGGGAAGTAAGTTTTAAGTGAAAAGGGAAAAGTCAGCAGTGCCAAGGAATATTTTCCAGCCTTTGGAAATCAGACTGTGATGCTTCTGCATCCAAACTCATCTCTGAGGGAGAGAATTTTTTAATGACCTGAAAATCCAGGGCAATGGAGGAAGAGATGGGGTAGTATACACACAATGGGTTGAATGGCCTTCTTTGTGGTCCAGACAATCTATGATTCCTCCTATGATCAATGCACAATTTGGAGGTGACTGCTCCGCCTAGGTCTCCTGTCCCAGACACAACGCTGACTCATGATGGTGCTGCTAGATCCAGCTCAAACTACATCATCAGGTTCACTGATGACACAGCAATGGCTGGTCTCATCAACAACAATAATGAGTTGGCACACAGAGAAGAAGTAGAGAGGCCTGTCAAGCCAAATGGTGTGAAACCAACAACCTGAGTCTCCACGACGACAAGTCAAAAGGGGTGACTTCAGGAAACCACAGGTTGACCACTCTCCATTGCACATCAAGGGCTCTGCTGTGGAGAGAGTAAAGAGCACATAGCAGATGATCGAACCTGGACCCACAACACTTCCTTGTTAGTCATGAAGGCACAGTAGTGTCTACACTTTCTGAGGAGACTGAGGCGTGCAAAGCTGCCCACCCCCATTCTAACAACTCTCTACAGGAGCACCTTCGAGAGCATCCTGTCTGGCTGCATCATTGTGTGCTACAGAAGCTGCAAGGCCTCAGACAGCAAGACCCTTCAGAGGAGAGTGAAAACTGCCACACGGATCACTGAGGCTCCCCCCCCCCCCCACCACTGCCATTACTTATGACATTTACCAGAAGTGTTGTAGAAGAAGGACAAGACACTATTGAGGATCCCCACAATCCTTCTGAACTACTACCTTCAGGAAGGATGTACAGGAGCATCAGGACTGGGATTGCCAGACTGGGTAACAGCTTCGTCCCTCAGGCTGTGAGACTAATGACCCAGCCACCACCGAGGTCTCGTCACTAGGACAGCGAGCTGTTTATTACACAGTTTACTGATTACCTGTGCTGAGCACTACATGCATTTTTAATCATACGTGTGTGTGTGTGTGTGTGTGTGTGTGCATGTATGCTTGTGTGTGTCTCTGTGTGTATGTGTGTAAGTGTGTAAATATCTAAGTGTATGTGTGTGTGTCTGTGTGTCTTTAAGTGTGTGCATGTGAGTGTGTCTGTGTATGGTTAAGTATGTGTGTGTGTTTGTGACTGTGTGTGCGAGTGCATGTGTATATATGTGTGTGTACGTGTCTGTGTCTGTGTGTGTTGTGTGTGTGCAAGTATGTTTGTGTCTGTGTGTATGTGTGTGTAAGTATGGAAGTGTATGAGTGTGTGTGTAACTGTGTGCATGTGTGTGTAAGTGTGGATGTATGTGTGTGACTGTGTGTGTTTAAGTGTGTGAGTGTGTGTGTTTGTATCTGTGTGCATGTGTGAGTGTGTGTGTGTGTGAGTGTGTGTGTTTGTGTCTGTGTGATTGTGAATGTGTGTGTATATCTGCGTGTGCATGTGAGTGTGTGTGTATATCGGTGTGTGTGTGTGTGTGTGCGTGTGTGTCTGTGTGTGGCTCTGTGTCTGTGTGTGTGAATATGTATGTGTGTGTGCGTGTGTTTGTACATCTGTGTGTATGTGTGGCTGTGTGTGTGTGTTGAGTGTGTGTGTGCGTGTGCATGTATGTTTGTGTGTGTCTGTGTGTGTATGTGTATGACTGTATGTGCATGTGTAAGTATGTAAGTGTATGAGTGTGTGTGTGTGTAACTATGTGTATGTGTGTAAGTGTGTGTGCATGTGTCTGTGTGTGTGTGAGTGTGTGTGTATATTGGTGTGTGTGTGTACATCTGTGTGTATGTGTGGCTGTGTGTGTGTGTGTGTGTTGAGTGTGTGTGTGTGCATGTATGTTTGTGTGTGTCTATGTGTGTGACTGTGTGTGTGTAAGTATGTAAGTGTATGAGTGTGTGTGTAACTGTGTGTGTGTGTGTCTGTGTGTGTTTAAGTGTGTGAGAGTGTGTGCCTGTGTCTGTATGTGTGAGTGTGTGTGTATGCATGTGTAAGTATGTAAGTGTATGAGTGTGTGTGTGTAACTGTGTGTAAGTGTGTATGTATGTGTGTGCCTGTGTGTGTAAGTGTGTGTGTCTGTGTGTCTGTGTGTATTTAAGTGTGTGAGTGTGTGTGTTTGTGTGTCTGCGTGTGTGTGTGAGTGTGTGTGTGTGTCTGTGTCTGTGTCAGTGTGCATATGTGTGTGTGGCTGAGTGTGTTTTAAGTGTGTGTGTGCTTGTGTCTGTGTGTGTGAATGTGTGTGTATATCTGTGTGTGTGTACATCTCTGTGTGTTTGTGTCTGTGTGTATGTGAACGTGTGTGTATATCTGTGTGTGTATATCAGTGTGTGTCTGTGTGTGTATATGAGTCTGTGTCTGTGTGTATGTGTGTGTGTGTGTGTAAGTATGTAAGTGTATGAGTGTGTGTTTAACTCTGTGTATGTGTGTAAGTGTGTGTGTGCATTTGTGTGTATCTGTGTGTGTGTGTAAGTGTGTGAGTGTGTGTGTCTGTGTCTATGTGCATATGTGTGTTTAAGTGAGTGAGTGTGTGTGTTTGTGTGTCTGTCTCTGTGTTTAAGTGTGTGTGTGTGTGAGTGCATGTGTATACCTGTGTGTGTGTGTTTGTGTCTGTGTGTGTATGTGTCTGTGTGTGGGTGTGTGGGTGTGTGTTGTGTGCATGTGTGTAAGTATGTAAGTGTATGAGTGAGTGTGTGTGTAAATGTGTGTGTCTGTGTGTGTAAGTGTGTGTGTGTGAGTGTGTGTGTGTGTGTGTGTGTGTGAGTGTGTGTGTGTGTCTGTGATTTAGTTTTTGTTGATGTTGCTGTGTTGTCATTGGGCCTCATGGTAGGTTACAGCACCAATGACCTGTGTTTGAATCCCGTTGCTGTCTGTAAAAAGTCTGTACATTCTCCATGTAGCCAGTGGGTTCCCCCCCCCACTTTCTTATTCTGGTGTATCCAGCCTCCCTTCTCAGTCCTGAAGAAGGGTCTCGGCCTGAAATATCAACTGCTTATTCATTTCCATAGATGCTGCCTGGCCTGCTGAGTTCCTGCGTCATTTTGTGTGTGTTGCTCTGGATTTCCAGCATCTGCAGAATCGCTCATATTTATGATCTCAAAATTGGCTGTGGGAATAGGGTGGGGAGTTAGGGAATGGATTAAAGTTTAGGGAGAGGGATGAGGGCAAATGAAGAGTAAAGGAAGGGAACTGGTATTCAGCGTCTAAGTCATAGTGTTCCATGCAGGCCGACGGTCAAAATGTGCTGAGTCGACTGGTTGTGAGCCCTGAGTCAAAGGTCATAACCTGTGGGAGTCACGAGGGATCACCAGAGCTGGAAGTCAGTGGGAGTCTGGAACTCAAGGCCCAAATGTCAAACCTGAGATCAGTGAGTCCTGGGGTCAAGGTGTGAAGGTCAAACCCATGCTTGGCAGGTCCTTGACATTCAGAGGTTGGCAAGTCCAGAGGACAAAGCTGAAGGTTAAAGTTCAGAGCTCATCACTATCCAGAAATAAACACCCAAAGGGCAAGTGTGTGAGTCCAGGCCGAGGACTGGACTTTGGAGGCCCGCTGGCTGAAATTTGAGAGTCCAGGGCCAAAGGCTAAAGGCCCAGAGGCAGCTTGTCCTGTGACTGCAGGCCTGATGGTGTGTCTCAGGGAGTAGGAGAGTAGGAAAGGGGTGCTCGTTGCTGCTGCTGTGCTGTATTGTTATTGCTGCCTGTGTCATTCTGTTGTTGTTATTGCTGCACATGTTGTTCTGTTGTTATTACCGCCTGTGTCATTCTGTTGTTGTTATTGTTGCCTGTGTTGTTCTGTTATTATTGTTATTGTTGCTTGTGTTATTCTGTTGTTGTTGTTATTGGTGCATGTGTTGTTCTGTTATTGTTGTTGTTACCTCCTGTGTTGTTCTGTTGTTATTGCTGCCCGTGTTGTTCTGCTAAACATGACATTAGAGACAACTAGAATTAGGCTCTATTCTCTTGTTCTGCTCACGTGATTCACGATACAAGACTCGAGATTCAAGGTTGTTTCATGTCATTTCCAGTGCACAAGTGTAAAGGAGAATGAAATCATTGTTACTCCGAATCTGCTGCAGCATATAAAAACACACTAAGATAACGAACACAATAATAAAAAAACACAATAAATGTAAATCCATATTATAGCTTGTGTACATATGTCCGTAAGGTGATGCTAGACACAGGAGAGTCTGTGCATAAAGCGACTCTGACAGGAAATGATAAATGATAATGATAATGGTGTGAAGGTGTGGAAGGGTGGGTTAGTGGGTGGAGGTGCCGATCAGGGTAAGTAACTGCTTCTGACGTGATCAAATCTACAGTAGTTGCTGGCTCAGCAAGGCATTCCAGCTCTTGTCAAGTTGTTGTAACACCAGATTAAAATACTGGCAACACACCTGTTGAGGGTGTCTTTGTACCTTTTGCAGGAACGGCAGTGCACTTCTCTCTGCATTCACACACGTTCTTCTGCTTTCTCTGCAAGTGTTCTCGTCTGACTGGCGGTGTTACTCCACCTGCGCTTCGCATCAATATTGTTGACAGAAAAACCCACATGTCAGAAGCCCGTAGTACAAACTGAAGATGGCTTGTCAATCCATTAAGGAAATGTGCCACGGCTTTGACGATCATGGTCTAATTTCATAAGCTCACCCAATAATGAAGCAATTCACAAACAGATTTTAAACACGAAATTCTGCAGAGGCAGGAAATCCAAAGCAATTCACGCAAGATGCTGCAGGAACTCAGCAGGTCAGGCAGCGTCAATAGAAATGAACAGGGCCGAGACCCTTCTTCAGGACTGGATATGTTGCTTCAGACTGATTGATGAGATGAGCTCCGATTCAGATTCACTTATTTATCACACAGAGTCGTAGAACACTACAGGAGAGAGGTTGGCTCTTCGCCCTATTCAAACTGCTATTCTGGCTTGCCCCATTGGCCATCCGTGTACTTTCCAAACTTCTCTTAAATGCTGCAATCGAACCCTTATCCATTGCTTCCACTCTCAGCTCATTCTACCCTTGCACCGCCCTCTGAGTGAAGTTCCCCCTCAGGTTCCCCTTCAATATTTCACCTTTCACCTTTAACCTAAAACCTCTCACCCAATCTCGGTGTAAATGTAACCACTTCTCTGGCGGTGCGTTCCAAGCACCCTAGGAGAGAAGAGGTTGCTCCTCAGGTTCCTATTAAACTTCTTTCCTCTCATTTTAAACCTGTGCTATCTAGTTCCCAAAGCCCAAAAAAAAAGATTGTTCACCCTATCTATAGACTTCATGATTTTATACACCTCCATGAGTGTCGGGGTGGAGATATGTCTCTATCAAAGCAGGTGTAAGGTGCTCCTTCCCTCCACTAGCCTGTAGGTCACCCTTGGGCAAGGTGTAGCATCTGCTTAGACCCTTCCCCCGCAGAAAAGGGTGACATGAAGCCATGGGAGCAGGTGGTGGATGGTCGTATGAACAGCTGGTGCACATATCAAGTCCTGGTTATGTGACCACTGACGCCAGGCAGACAATCTCTGAGAGTATTGATAATGGTTGGGGTCACCCATCTTTTAAAGACACTCTCCAGAAGAAGGCAATGGCAAGCCACTACTGTAGAAAACTTTTCCAAGAACAATCATGATCAAGAAACCATGATGGCCCATGTCATATGATACATCACATAATGATGATGATGAGAATATCAACTCTCATTCTCCCCCCTTTCTCATTGGTGCATGTAGGAGATCACATGGTCTGTCATTGATGAAATCATTCTGACAACATTACTATTAAAAATCATTTCCAAGTGCCCCGGTGAATTGTGCACTTGAACACCTTTATTATTTAGCAAGTTGTAGATAACATTAGATAAACTTTGTCACATTTACTACCAAACATACAGTGAAATGCATTGATTGTGTCAAATTAAATCAGTGGTGATTGCGCTGAGGGTGGCCCGCAAGAGCTGCCAACACAACATGCCAACAACTTACCAACCTTAATCTTTGGAATGTGGGAGGAAACAGGAGCACTCTAAGGAAATCCGCATGGTCACAGGGTGAACTTACAGATAGTGGCATGAATTGAACCCCCGTCCTACCGCTGGTACCCTAACCGTCACATTACCTTACTGACCCACGGAAATGAACATACACCAACCAAACAAGACAAAAAGTTACTTCAATTGACTGGGGTCTTGGAAATTCGCCGGCATCCAATCATGTCACAAAATAGATTCAAGCAGTCACATTGCAACCAGGTTTTGAAAACAGCAGTGCCATTGTTCCGCTTGGGTATAAATAGTGCAAAAAAAGGAGGACTGAGGGAGCGTTCATTGTTTGGAAATCTGATGGCAGAAGGAAAGCAGCTTTGGGTGAACCCTTGAGTGAGGATCTTTAGGCTTCTGTATGGCTGTAGCGAGAAGTGGGCTTGTCCCAGACAGTGACAAACGCTGCCTTCTTGGGGCACTGCCTCTTGAAGATCTCCTCAGTGCAAAGAAGACCTGTGCCCATGACAGAGATGGCTGAGTCCACAACCCTCTGCAGCCTCCGTTCACTGGCACCTTCACACCAGACGATGGTGTAAAGTACAAAGAAAATGTATTATCAAAGTGCATTCCGTATATGTCACCATATACGACCTTGACATTTATTTTCTTGTGGGCATTTGCAGTAGAACAAAGAATTGATGAAAACTATACAGAAATAAGGACTGACAATCAATGTGCAAAGAAGACAAACTGCACAAATAAAAAATAGTAAATAAATAACCCTGAGAACACGAGTTCCTGAAAGCGAGTCCATATATCGTGCAATCAGTCAAAATGCTCTCCACTGCACATCTGTAGAACTTTGTGAGAGTCATCAGAGACACACAACATCTCCTCAACTTCCAGTGTGCCTCCTTCGAGATTGCATCAACATGTCGGTTCTTGGAAAGATTCTCCGAGACCTTGATGCCCAGTTATTTAACACTGCTCACCCTTTCCCCCACTGACCCCTCGGTGAATCCGTTCAAGAATGATGAGGGACCCGGTATGAGAGATGCCTAGGGCACCAAAGGTTGCAGGGAGAAAGCAGGAGAATGGGGTTGAGAAGGATAATAAATCAGTCATGATGCAGAGCAGATTCGATGGGCCGAATGGCCTAGGTCTGCTCCTACTGTGTCTTATGTCTTATGCTGGAGGAGACCGTTCAATTGCCTTGTTTCCAGCAGCCAGAGTTCACCAGGGGGAGATTCTGTCTCTGTTGGAGTGTGCTGCCAATCTGTGTCGGCCTCCCCAGCCCGGGTCCATTTCTCCACCTGTCATGAGCCGTCATTACTCACCGTTTCACTCTCTGCCAGCTCTGCAGCATCAGCTCTCTCACTTGTATGAGTTTTCCGCCCCCATCCACACACAATAACAGGTACACTCTTCTTAGCCAGCACTTCTTTACACACACAAACACACACAGTTCTCCTCGCTCAGTTTCATTCAACTTAATTTGCCGACTTCTTTATGAGCTACTTCCCTCTCCGCCATCTTCCTTTCCTAGACGTTCGACGATTCAGCCAGAGGAATACAATCATAATCAAGGGCTTAGATGGATTGCACAGCCAGATACATTTCCCCAGAGCCAAAATGGCTGATTATTTTCAACACGATTGTTTAACATGAAGTGGTTGAACGCAGATATGTGCTCCCTACTAAAACCCTGGGATGCTGCTTTCAAGTCCAGAGATAGAACAGCTCTCAGAGAAGCCAGAAGAAACCTCACCTTAGGCACTAACAGGGCAAAGACCACCTGTGCAGAAAATATTCAGGAACACCGGTCTCAAACGATCCCGGACATACGTGACTGTGCACCAAGGGCGTGATGGACCACGCAAGGGAAAATCGCATCGACTGTACCAGTCGCCAACACGCGGAGATCTACAGACGCTGTAAATTGCTGGAGGAACTCAGAGGTCAGGCGGTATCCATGGAAATAAATAAACAGTTGATGTTTCATGCCGAGACCATTCATCAGGACTTGGGGGGCGGGGGTGAAAAAGAGAAGTCAGAGTAGAAGGTGGAGGGAGGGAAGGAAGAAGTGCAAGGTGGCAGATGATTGGTGAAGCCAGGAGAGGGGGAGGAGATGAAGTAAAGAGCTGGGAGCTGATTGATGAAAGAGATAAGGGGCTGGAGGAGGGGCAATCTGATAGGAGGGGGGTCGAAGACCATGGAAGGGGGAGGAGAACCAGAGGGAGGTAATGAGCAGGTTAGAAGAGAGGAGAGAGAGGAAAATGGGAACGGGGAATGATAAAGGGGAGGGGCAATTATTGGACGGTCAAGAAATCGGTGGTCATACCATCAGGTTGAAGGCTATCCAGACGGAATATAAACTGATGCTCCTCCAACCTGAGTGTGGCCTCATAGCGGCAGTAGAGGACTGATATGTTGGAAAGGGAATGGGAAATGGGAATTTTATTGGGCTACCATGAGATCCTGTTTTTTCTAGTGGAAGGAGCTGAGATGAGGCAAAGCAGCCTCCCAATCTATATTGGGTATCACCAATATACAGGAAGCCACACTGGGAGCACTGGATACCATAGATGAGCCCAACAGACCCCGACATAGAGAAGTGAGACCTCACCTGGAAGGATTGGTTGGAACCCTGAAAGGTATTGAAGGAAGAGGTATGGATCTTGTTCTACTTGCAAGAAAAAATACCAGGAGGAGAGAAGGAGAGATGTGCTTGGTGGTGGGATCACGTTGGAAATGGCAGAAGTTATGGAGAATTATATGCTGGATGCAGAGGCAGGTGGGGTGGTGGGTGATGACAAGAACTCTATCCCTGGTGTGGCAGCAGGAGGACGGGGTGAGGGCAGATACACAGTCAGGTTTGTTATCATTAAGAGATATCATGAAATTTGCTTCGTTTAAATTTGGTGTTTGTTGAGTGTGAGTACGCCTGTGAGCTGAGTACGTGTGTAAGTACACGCGTTTGTTGAGTTGTGTGAGTTAGAGTTGAAAGTCACTGCGATTCCAACTCCATAATGTATAAGATCCCACTGCAGCAAGAATGGGATCTAAATTCACAGAAGCTCATAAAGTGCTGCAGCACAGAAACAGGCCTTTCTAGCCCGTGCTGACCCATCTTCTGCCTTGGCCCAGTGACCTATAACTGGACCATAGCCCTCCAAGCCTCTCCATTCCATGTATCTATCCAAACCTCTCCTAAAAGTTTCAATTGAACCCGCATCCTTCACTTCCTGTGGCAGCTCGTTCCATTCTCACCACCCGAGTGAAGAAGATCCCCTCATGCTCCCCTTAAATATTTCACCTTTGACACTCAACTTATGACCTCTAGTTCTAGTTTCACCAAACCTCAGTGGAAAAAGTCTGCTTGCTTTTACCTTATCATTTCCCCTCATAATTTTGTATACATCTACCAAATTTTCCTTCATTCTCCTACACTTCAGGGAATAAAGTCCTAACCAATTCAACCCTTCTCTGTAGTTCCGGTCCTGGTACCATCCTTGTGTATTTTGTCTGCACTCTTTCAGGTTTTTTTATATCTTTCCTGGAGGTCGGAGACTGGTATGTGTGGGTGTGCATGTGTGTACAGTACATGTAGTATGTGTACATGCATATGCATTGCTTGTGCAAATGTTGTGCTATGTGTTCGTGTGTGTGGATTTGAGTCTACGTTTGTGTGTATATGTGTGCGAGAATGTGTGCATGCATGCAGATGTGTAGGTGTCTCAAGCTGAACAAATTCAATGACAGGAATATTTGTCATTCAATCAGGTCTAACCTCATTCAGGTATCTCAGCTTGTATGTTGACGATGAGTTTTAGTTTGTTTATTGTCTGCAGTCTAATTTTTTATTCAAAGTTTGATTTGACTCCAAATATTATGCAACAATGCGGCCTTGTTGAGAGTAATTTTACCTAAAAGTTTGTAAAGTAGTGGTGGGAAATGGGATTGGAGGGTTTGTGGTGAGCATTGAGGAGGGTTGTTGTCATTTTCCCGAGTGAGAAGGCATGCTTGCAGAATTTCAAAAGTTGAAAAATTCAAAGTTCAAAGTAAATTGGGACATTTAAATCTTAGATAGGCACATAGATGAAAGAAAAGTGGGAGAGCTGTGTAAGAGGGAAGAGTTAGACTGAACTTAGATCAGGTTAGAAATCTGGCATGACATTATGGGCTGAGGGAGCCTGTACAGTACAATTTTCTATGATTCCATAATTCTCTCTGTGAGTCAATGCTGCTGCACAAAATGCTCGTGGAGATTCCTACCCACTGCATCATTCTCTGCTAACCCCTTATCTCTGATCACGTCACTTCACTGCTGATTTGATTATATTAGATTGATCTTGGAGTAAGTTAATAGGTCAGCACAACATTATGGGATGAAGAACTTGTACTGTGCTGTAATGTTCTACATCCTACGTTCCATGCTCTAAGCTACATGTTCTATGTTCTATGCTCCACCTTTGAATCCTTTCCCTCTAAAAATGGCCTCCCCTGCTTCCCTGGACTCCGAGAGCTGATGAAGGGTCTCAGCCCGAAATGTCAGTCCCAGAACTTAAAGTAAGTGTGTGTGTGTTTGAGAGAGAGAGAGAGAGAGAGAGAGAGAGAGAGAGAGAGAGAGAGAGAGAGAGAGAGAGAGAGAGTTACTCAGGATTTCCAGCACCTGCAGAATCTCACGTCCTTGGTCTCTGGAGCTGACTTTACCTCAGCTCCATTCACACATCTTCACAAAAGTGAGAACAGCTTGCAGGCAGATGGAGACCATTAGAATCAGAATCAGGTTTAGTATCGCTGGCGTATGTTGTGAAATTTGTTGTTTTGTGAACGTGGTACATTGCAATACATAATAAAAACTGTTAATTACAGTAAGATAGATATATATAAAAACAGTATGAATATTAAATTAAATTAAAATTATAGGAGTAGTGCAAATTGAGAGCATAAAAAAGTGAGCTACTGGTTATGGGAATGTTCAGCGGTTCAGTGCCCATTCAAAAATCTGATGGCGGAGAGGAAGAAGCTATTCCTGAATCGTTGAGTGTATGTCTTCAGGCTCTTGTACCTCCCCCCTGATGGTAGCAATGAGAAGAGGGCATGTCCTGGATGATGGGGGTCTTTAAAGGCATCGCCTTTTGAAGGTGTCCTCAGTGCTGGGGAGGCCAGTATATGTGACAGAGCTAACCGAGTTTACAACTTGCTGCAGGTTTTTCCAGTCCTGTGCAGTGGCCCCTCCATTCCAGATAATGATGCAACCAATTAGAATGCTGCCCACATCTGAATTGCAAACATTGTTCTCATGCAGGAAATGCAACTGTTCGTACAGAGGAAGCTCCCACGAGCAGAAATAAGATGAATTAGCAGATAAGAGGACTGAACTTCGAACTTTCATTGACAGAGACTGAGACTCGTGGTTGAAACAAATCCTTCCCACCTTTTCTCTGGATGTGTTTCAATCATCAGAAATCACGTCCACCTGTAAAAGTAGTTCGTCTGTAGTTACTTCACAGTTGTTTCGAATTCAAGTTCAAGTTTTCTGTTATGAGCATACATACCGGGGTATAAATGTCAGGAAATTTGCTTTTTGCGGTGGCAGCACAGTGTATTACAAATTTGTCTAATGTAAGTTAACCTAAACTAAACATTACTTACATGACAAATTAAACAAAAATAGTAATATTACTGGGATCACTGGAGTTGAGTATGACTTTCCCCTCAGGGGCTTCTCCCTTAATGGAGAACGCCTGCGCATGACTCTGTTTAGAGTGGAGAGGCCACCGCACAGTCTTTGACAGATCAAGGTCAGGGTCCAGTGACGTGAGATGCAAGGGACCCTTCATTGGTGCGACCTTCCCCTGCCTTCACTGCCGTTCCGATGTGTCACCATCTTCCTCCAGCTCCACCTTTTGGCGTTTTGTTTGGACTGCTCCTTGACTTTAACCTCCCCCTTGTACTCACCGCCACGGCTGGCCGTGCCAGGAGCTCAGCGCGAGAGAGACCCGCACTCAAAATCTTCGGAACTCATAAGCCTCGGCAGCAGGACAAAGGTGGCAGTCCTCAGAAACAATAGGAAAGCAAAAATAAGCATAATGATATTGGTGCCAGCCGAGGGAAATATAATCTGAGAGAGAGCTGGGAGTTCTGTGTGGCTTGAAGAACCTGATTCAAGTGGGGAAGAAGCTGTTATTGAACCCCGGGGTGTGGATATTCAGGCCTCCGTACCTCCTGCTTGATGCCAGCTTTGAGAAGAGAGTGGTGGGGGGTTCCTGACGATGGCTGTCCCCTTTCTTTTAGATGGCGGTGACGGAACTGTCCGAGGCTTCACTTGCCTCCCAGTGAAAAGAATTACTTTGCACCTCTGTTCAGAATGGCCAGCCTTGTATTCTAAGACAGTGACCCATGGGTCGGAACAGCTGGAGAAATATTCTCCCCTTCCCCACACCCCCAGCCCCCTGCAAAAACCCATAACTTTTGTTACAGGTTTTGACAGATTTACAGCATGGATAGAAGGTTGGCTGACCGGCAGAAGGCAAAGAGTGGGAATAAAGAGAACCTTTTCTGGTTGGCTGCCGGTGACTAGTGGTTTTGCACAGGGGTCGGTGCTGAGACTGATTCTTTTCACATTATATGGTCGTGCACTTTGGTATAAAGAATATAGACATAGACTGTGTACTAAACAGGTGTAAACTGAGTTGCCAAGGGTCCTTATGCAGGATTTCCTAAAGGGCAACTTGCAGGTTGAGTCGGAGATAAGGAAGGCAAATGTAATGTTATCATTCAGTTCATATTGGGACTGCTTCTTTTCACATTATATAGCAAGAATTTGGATGAAGGAATTAGTGGCTTTATGGCCAAAATCGCAGATGATATGAAGATAGGTGGAGGGGCAGGCAGATTTAAGAAAGCAGGGAGGCTGCAAAAGAACTTAAACAAATTGAGAGAATGGACAAAGAAATGGCAGATTGTATATAACGTAGGGAATTGTATGGTCATGCACTGGGGTAGAATCAGTGGTATGGAAGGCAAATGAAATGCTAATATTCATTTTGAGAGAGCTAGAATATAGGTGCAAGGGTGTAATGCTGAGGCATTATAAAGCATTAGTCAGACCGAACTGGGAGTATTGTGAGCAGTTCTGGGTCCATTATCAACAAAAGGATATGTTAGCATTGGAGAGGAACCAGAATTATCCTAGGACTGAAAGGGTTAATGTATGAGGAATATTTGATGGTTCTGGGCCTGTACTCGCTGGAGTTTAGAAGAATGAGAGGGGATCTCATTGAAACTATTGAATATTGAAAGGCCTAAACCAGGGTATGGGCAAACTACGGCCCGCGGGCCATATGCGGCCCGTTAAGCTTTTTAATCCGGCCCGCAGAACTTGATGAAATTATATTAATAAACCTTGTTAACGTTTTTTCCCCGCAATTCTGGCGTTTTCCCAATAGATGACGCACTCTATATACATTGACCTTTGTTGAGGTGCAGCGTATTACTCCACATTTGCGCTTTACTTTGTGACCTTGTGGCGACCCATTTCCTGGCACATCTGAACCGGCTCACAATTAGCCAGCGTTCCGGCTAAGAGAGATCGCCTGCGGGGATTTGCGAGCACAGAGCTCTGCATACCGGCGCGCTCTCCCTGCTTTGTCATTGTGCGGGTCGTTGTTGAGTTTTGGCACAGGGGACAATTGAATAAGAAGGAGCAGGACAAGTAGACCTGCATCTCCTACCATTTTTGAAATAAAGACAGTCAGGAGGAGAGTGATGATGATAATATCTTGAAGGATAACAGAATTTTCAGTGTTTTAAAATAATAACTGTTACTATTAAAAAAAGCTGTATTTTATTCATTTAATTTTCAGTGTTTTAAAAGTCATTTCAATAAATAGCTAAATACCATGGGACTTCAAAGACAGATATTTTGTTGTAATGCATTTGTTCATTTTCAATTGAAATTAAAGCACATGTTTTCTACATATCCCATGATATTTTATTTTCTCTTATGAGGTGTATTACCAAAACACTCCATCCATCTGCTCCTGGTCCGGCCCCCCTGTCAAATTTTAGAACCCTTTGTGGCCCTCAAGTCAAAAAGTTTGCCCACCCCTGGGCTAGACAGAGTGGAACATGGAGAGGATATTGTGGGGGTGTCCAAGATCAGAGCACACAGTCTCAGAATAGATGGACATACATTTAGAACAGAGGTGAAGAAGAATTTCTTTAGCCAGAGGGTGGTGAATTTGTAAAATTCATTGCCACAGACGGCTGTGGAGGTCAAATGATTGGGTATATTTAAACGAAGTTTGATAGTTTTGTGATGAATGATGTCATCAAAGGTTACAAGGAGAAGGTAGGAGAATGGGGGTTGATTAGAGAATTAGTCAGCCAAGATAGAATGGCAGAGCATTCTTGATGGGCTGAATGGCCTAATTCTGTTCCTATGCCTTTGGTCTTCTGATTTTTTTAATGAGATCGCCACTCATCTAACTAAATTCAGACGTGAAGGCACATCATGCTCAACCTGTTCAGATACGACAATCCTCGTATCACTGTGGTGAATCTTTGCTGAACTCTCTCTGTGGCAATGATATTCTTCCTCAGATAGGAAGGCAAGACCAGTAAATTAAATTTAGTAATTTTGCTCATTATTGTTACCGTTACAATACATCAGCTTTGACCGAAGAAAAAAATTGCTGGAGTCGCTCAACACTTTCATGCAGGGGTGTCTATTAAGTACGTCAAAAGTCAAACCTGTGAAAATAACAAAAAGAAAATTGCCAGTATTCACAAAAAGATATCTATCTGAAAACACAACCAATAGCTGCATACTATTTTTGGCCAACGTTAACTCCTGGCAGCTCAATCTTTCTCTCTCTCTCTCTCCCAAGCAGTGTGTGTGTGTGTGTGTGTGTGTGTGTGTGTGTGTGTGTGTGTGTGTGTGTGTGTGAGTGTGTGTGAGTGTGTGTATGTGTGTGTGTATGTGTGTGTGAGTGTGTGTGTGTGTGTGCGTGTGTGTCTGTGTGTGTGTGAGTGTGTGTGTGTGTGTGTGTGCGTGTGTGTCTGTGTGTGTGTGAGTGTGTGTGTGTCTGTGTGTGTGTGAGTGTGTGTGTATGTGTGTGTGAGTGTGTGTGTGTGCATGTGTGTCTGTGTGTATGTGTGTGTGAGTGTGTGTGTGTGTGAGTGTGTGTGTGTGAGGGTGTATGTGTGTGTGTGTCTGTCTGTGTGAGGGTGTGCGTGTGTGTGAGGGTGTGTATGTGTGTGTGTGTGTGGGTGTATATGTGTGTGTGTGTGCGAGGGTGTGTGTATGTGTGTGTGTATGTGTGTGTGTGTGTGTATGTGAGGGTGTGTGTGTGTGAGTGTGTGTGTGTGTGTGTGTGTGTGTGTGTGTGAGGGTGTATGGGTGTGTGTGTGTGTGTGTGTGTGTGTGTGTGTGTGTGTGTGTGTGTGTGTGTATGTGTGTAATTGCCCAAGTGTAAGGTACGTACTGAGCCCTCTCTGTCACACTCACATGTACCAAGGTACAGTGAAAATATTTTTCTTGCCATCCGCACAGATCATTTCATTACAATTGTGTATTGAGGAAATACCAGAATAACAGGATGCAGGGTCGGTGTAGGGTAAATAATTGGATGCAAGGACCATCACGAGGTAGATTTCTGAGGTCAGCTTGTCATACTGGGGAAAAGTTCAGTAGGCCTAAAGCAGCGGGGTAGAAGCTGTCCTTCAACTTGTTGGTACATGGGCTCAAGCTTTTGTATTTTCTGCACGAGGGGAGGGGGGGAGAAGAGACGATGTCTGAGGTGGGTGGGGTTTCTGATTATGCCAACTGCTTTGCTGAGGCAGTGAGAAGTGTGCACAGAGTTTTCTGTGATGGGATGAGCTGAGTCCACAACTGTGTGAACTTTCTTTGCTATAAGGTAAATCGAATTGATAAATTGGTTTATTAATGTCACATACAGTGAAAACTTGTCTTGTATACCATTCATATAAAATCAATTCATTGCACAGTGCTGTGAGGTAGTGCAAGGGGAAACAATAACGGAATGCAGAATAAAATGTTACAGTTACAGAGAAAGTGCAGTGCAGGTAGACAATAAGGTGGAAGGTCCTAGCAAGGTAGATTGTGAGGTTGACAAACAAGAGAAAATCTGCAGATGCTGGAAATCCGAGCTACACATACAAAAAGCTGGAGGAAGTCAGCAGGCCGGGCAGCATCTAGGGGAAAGAGTAGAGTCGACGTCTCGGGCCGAGACCCTTCGGCAGGAATGGAGAAAAAAAGATGAGGAGTGGGTTTAAAAGGTGGGGGAGGGGAGAGAGGCACCCAAGGTGATAGGTGAAACCAGGAGGGGAAAGGGTGAAGTAAAGAGCTGGGAAGCTGATTGGTGAAAGAGATACAGGGCTGGAGAAGGGGGCATCTAACAGGAGAGGACAGAAGGCCATGGAAGAAAGAAAAGAGGAGAAGAGCACCAGAGGGAGGCGATGAGCAGGCAAGGATATAAGGGGGAAAAGGGGGTAGGGAATGGTGAAGGGGAGGCATTACCATAAATTCGAGTAGGTGCTCAGCGAAGTGGTCTCCCAACCTACACTCTGTCCACCAGAAGAGGCAGGAACTCCCAGCGGCCACCCATTTTAATTCCTCTTCCCATTCCCATTCCGATATATCAATCCATGGCCTCCTCTACTGTCGAGATGAGGCCATGCTCAGGTTGGAGGAACAACACCTGATATTCCATCCAGGTAGCCTCCAACCTGAGGGCATGAACATAGATTTCTCGAACTTACGGTAATGTCCCCTCCCTTTACCATTCCCCATCCCCTTTTCCCTCTCTCATCTTACCTCCCTGCCTGCCCATCACCTTCCCCTCCCGTGCTCCTCCGCCCTTTTCTTTTATCCATGGCCTTCTGTCCTCTCCTATTAGATTCACCCTTCTCCAGCCCTGTATCTGTTTCACCACTCTACTTCCCAGCTCTCTTCTTCACCCCTCCACCCCCTCCCCCCACTCCCCAGTTTCACCGATCACCCTGTGTTTCTCTCTCCCCTTCCTCCGCCTTTTAAATCTACTCCTCATATCTTTTACTCCAGTCCTGCTAAGGGGTCTCGGTCCAAACTCGACTGTTTACTCTTTTCCATAGATGCAACCTGGCCTGCTGAGTTTCAGCAGCATTTAGATTGTGAGGCCGAGATCACTTTATCACAGTGGGGAACTGTTCAACAACCTGATAACAGTAGGGTAGAAGCTGTCCTTGAGCCTGGTGGTATGTGCTTTCAGGTTTGTGTATCTCCTGTCTGCTGAGAGAGGGGAGGAGAGAGAACTTCTGGGGTGGCTGGGACTTTGACTGCCCTGACTGCTTTACCATGGCAGTAAGAAACATTGACAGTGTCCATGGCGGGCAGGCCACTTTCAAAGATGTTCTTGAAGCACGCACACAAAATGCTGAAGGAACTCAGCCGGTCAGGCAGCATCTACGGAAATGAATAAATAGCCAATGTTTCAGACCAAGAGTCTGACATCAGGACTGCAAAGGAAGGGGACAGAAGTTGGATAAGAAGGTGGGATGAGAGGGAGGAAGAACAAAGCTGGCAGGTGATAAGTGAGATCAGGTGAAGTGCAAGGTGGGGAGGGAGAGGAAGTGATAAGCTGGCAGGAGATAGGTGAAAGAGTTAAAGGCTGCAGAAGATGATATCCAATAGAGGAGGACAGTGGACCATGGGAGAAAGTGAAGAGAAGGTATGAGAGGGGAATGGAAAAAGAGAGAAAGAGCGAAGGACAATTCCCATCAGTCCCATTCCCTCTGTCTTCATTGCCCAGTAATGTCAAGAGCAAAGCCAAGTTTATTGTCACATGCACAAGTACGTGTGTGCAGAGGTGAAATTAATAACTCACGCAGCAGCATCAGAGGCATTTATAAGCAGAATTTACATGGAAAAATAAGCTCGAGTTAAATTGTAGACAGCTTTTGAAAGAATGAACACAACTTCAAGATCACAGTTAGTGTTCCCCGTTGGATTCCTCCTTTGATTCCATTATTTGCTACTTACCCACATTTAGGGACATTTATGGGATCACACAAGGCCATGATGAGGTAGACTGTGAAGTCAGAAGTCCATCTTATCATACAGGAAGAGCACTCAATACTCTGATAACAGCGGGGTAGAAGCTGTCCTTGAGACTGGTGGAACATGCTTTCAGACTTTTGTATCTTCTGCCCGATGGGAGGTTGGGAAAGAATCTGAATTTGAATCAGGTTTATTAGCACTGGCAATGTTGTGGCAGCAGTACAGTGCAATGCTTACAATGTACAACAAATTATAATAAGAAGTATTTACGTATAGATAAATATCAATAGTGGATTTTGGGGCACATTGCGACTAGTACAGTTTGGCCCAATTAAGTGACTTCCCAAATCAGCCGAAGTTTCATGGAAATAGTTAAAGGTATGAAAGAGACAAACTAAGTAACAAATTCTGTATTTAAATGAAATACAGAACAACTTATAACATTACCTATGAACGTCCAGTACTATAAAACTGTTTATTAGTTTCAAATGGTTATCAACCAGGAATTTATCCAGCATTCACAATGAACAAAATAAGCACGGACACCTAGGGCAGATAATGGACTGCTTTCATACAGTGATATCAATGATTTTATCCTCCAAATCTTCATTTTTATTCAAGCTGATTGTTGATACTTTCAAATTCTTTATAGTTCCTATCTTGTTGAAGTAGTGAAATGCTTTCATCTCCTCTCCCAGCCGTTTTTGGCACCACCAAGCCTTAATGTTCGAAATTGCAGAGAACAAAATAATGCAGAATTACCTTACTGCTTACTTCTCGCCAACTATCAGTGACAAAAGCCACTGCTTTTCAACACAAACACATGCAACTGACACCTTTTAAAAACTGTTTGCTCAAAGTGTCCAATGGCCTCAGAAGTGCACATAGCTGATGCTAGTCAGAAAATGTTCGGCAACATTCTCTTACCTCAGTTAAGTGGCATAATGTCCCAAATAATTGAAGGGTATCAACAGTTTTCTTGATCAGTTTTTGCTCTTTAAATGTTGTCCCAAATAAGCAGCTGCCCTGAATAATCAATGGCCCAATTAACTGGAATTCAATATATAAAATATGTATAATATCTAACTTTATATACACATATATATCAAATATAAATACATATATATAATTAAATAATTAGTGCAAAAAGAGAACAAACTATGGAGGAAATATTCATGTGTTCATTGTCCATCCAGAAATCTGATGGTCATGGGGAAGAAGTTGCTCTTCAAACATTGAGTGTGTGACTTCAGGCTCCTGTACCGCCACCTTGATGGTAGGAATGGGAAGAGAGCATGGACGGTAGGGTCCTGAATGATGGAAGCCACCTTTTTGAGGCATCATCTTTTGAAGATGTCTTTGATGGTAGGCTAGCCAATGCCCATGATAGAGCTGAATGAAGAGAGAATGTCTGGGCTGTACTCAGTTGAAGAGTAGTCACACTCCCGTACCACCATGCGTTGAAGCTTGCGGGACAGAATTGCTCCACCACCATTTACTCCTTGGCTGAAAAACCTTAACACTGTTTCATGCATTGGCGGAGAGAGCCGAGACTCCTGGCACCATCTTCACCCCAGCTCAGCTGGAGAATTAAACTTGACATCATCCCCGAATGAAATGCAAAGTATTTCCTCCTCGACTCAGATGCTGAAACAAAGCTGCATACCGCTAACAATACTCTTATTCATCCTCTGTGAAGTGTGGTGGAGCCAAGGGAGGCCATCCTCTCACCCCAGCAACTTCCAGAGGAGAACTTAATTTATTCACTGTTGTTTCTGGGCCATATACGAATGCGGAACTCATAGGAGCCTCCTACGGTGTAACTGGGTTTTTATTCTATATTCTTCAGTGCAGGATTTCCCAACCTGAGGGATTATTTTTTATTATTTTTGATCTATGGCATGAATAAGTTTGGGAACCCCTGTTTTAGTACAACCACGGACCCCACTTGGAGTACTGAGCTCAGTTCTGGTCGCCTCACTACAGGAGGAATGTGGACGCCATAGAAAGGGTGCAGAGGAGATTTACAAGGATGTTGCCTGGATTAGGGAACTTGCCTTATGAGAATAGGTTGAGTGAACTCAGCCTTTTCTCCTTGGAGCGACAGAGGATGAGAGGTGACCTGATAGAGGTGTATAAGATGATGAGAGGCATTGATCATGTGGATAGTCAGAGGCTTTTTCCCAGGGCTGAAATGGTTGCCACAAGAGGACACAGGTTTAAGGTGCTGGGGAGTAGGTACAGAGGAGATGTCAGGGGTAAGTTTTTTTACTCAGAGAGTGGTGAGTGTGTGGAATGGGCTGCCAGCGACGGTGGTGGAGGCAGATACGATAGGGTCTTTTAAGACAGGTACATGGAGCTTAGTAAAACAGAGGGCTATAGGTAAGCCTAGTAACTTCTAAGGTAGGGACATGTTCAGCACAACTTTGTGGGCCGAAGGGCCTGTATTGTGCTGTAGGTTTTCTGTTTCTATGTTTCACATGAGGCGAGTATGATGTCCCTCCCCGAGGGACTGTCTATTGTTGGATCTCAGGTGACTGCAGAGGCCATTCCAGCATCCACATGTTCTGCCAGTCACCGAAGCCAGGGGACTTACTCCAGGATGTTGGGGTAAGTTCCTGTACATGACTTTGTTTAACTTGGGGAAGCTGATGCAGTGGAAGCCAACACAGAGTCCCTGACAGATCAGGGTCCGGGTCCAGTGGCATGGAGTGCAAGACGATGGGGAACCTTCACTGCTGCAGCCTTCCTCCGCCGTCAGTCCGTTGTGATAGAGTCATAGACTTATAGAACACTACAGCACAGAAACAGGCCCTTCAGCCCATCTTGCCAAACTATTAATCTGCCTAGCCCCATCGACCTGCACGTGAACCTTGCCCTTCCATGCCCCTCCTATCCACATACCTTTCCAAATTTCTCTAAAGTGCTGAAATGGAACCTGCATCCACCACTCAAGCTGACAGCTCATCACACACTCTCACCAGCCACTGAGTGAAGCAGTTCTCCCTCATGACCCCCTTGAACATTTCACCTTCCACTCTAAACCCAAATGATGTTTTGTCATCTTCTGTCAGCTCCACCATCAAGGATTTAGTCGGGTCGCTCTTTGTCTGGAACTTCCCCCTTGACCTGACCGCCATGGGAGATCCTACAAGGAGCTAAGCTCCAGATGGCATCACTCTTGGGATCTCAGGATCTCACTGACCTCTCCACCACAGCAAAGAGATAATCCTTGGAGAGGTCTATGCAGAACCGCTCATATAATAAATCACCAGGAAATCTGGAGAGCTGTTAAAAGACTCATTTATTCCACTCCTGGAGACATTACCTCAGCCCAAAGGTGTCCACATCAACCATCAAGCACCCGTTTAGTCTTACCCCATTTTTTTATTCTTTCCTCTCTCTCACCGACTCACACTTGATTTTACCACTCACCTGCAGTAGCAACACCTCATATTCTGCGTGGGTAGCCTCCAATCTGATGACATGAACATCAATTTTCCTAACTTCCGGCAATTTCTCCCCTTCCCTTCTCTATTTTTCCATTCCCCATTCTGGTTACCCTCTCATCCCTTCTCTTCTGCTCACTTGCCCACCAGCTCCCTCTGGTTCCCCTCCTCCTTCCCTCTCCTCTCCTATCAGATTCCTTCTTCTTCAGCCCTTTACCTCTTCTACCTATCACCTCCCAGCTTCTCAATATGTCTCCCCTCCCCCACCCCCTCACCTAGTCTCACCCATCACCTGCCAGCTTGTACTCCTCCTCCGCCCATCTTCTATTCTGGCTTCTTCTGCCTTCCTTCTAGTCCTGATGAAGTGTCTCAGCCTGAAATGTCAGCTGTTCATTTCCCTCTATGGATGCTGTCGGATTTGCAGAGCTCTTTTAGCATTATGTGTGTGTAAATTAACCCTCCGTATCTGGGCAGCCAACTGAGGCTAATTTACACCGGGCGATTAACCTCCAGTTGCTTCAGGCAGATGGGGCTCATCAGCCGTGGTCGGAGGGAAACTGATCTCAAACCTCCAGCTATACCCACACTCGCGGGGAAGGCTTTGGGAGTAAACCCCGAGGAAGAGTGCAGAGCTGAAGTCAATGTTGAGTTCAACACTGACTGGTTAATCCGGTGATGCCGAGAGTGCCAAAATGTAGCAGTCCCTGCCGTTTCTTTCCATTTGCCAGCTGTGTGCAGAGGGGGTGCCTGCTGGATGACGGACAGCTTGCTCCCCATATCGTACTGCCCTGGCTGCACACTGACTTCAACGCAGCCAGCTCAGACACAACGGATCCTGACCTACAGAGGGTCTCTCTTGGGAATTAACCTCCAACTTCACGCATCTCATGGAAGTGAGAGGAAACTGGTGTGCCCGGAGGAAACCCACATAGACAGCAGCAAAGGTAAGGACTGAACCCGTATCTCACATCAAAATGCACTGCCAGGCTGAAAGAGTGCTTATATCTTGCTGTTATCAGACTCTTGAACTGATCTCTTGTACAGCAATAGAACATAAAGCAGTAGAGAATTACAGCACAGTAAAGGCCCTTCGGCCCACGATGTAGTGTCGATCTTTTAACCTACTGAAAAATCAAACTAACCCTTCCCTCCTACATAGCCCTGCATTTTCTGTACTTTCTTCAAGGCCTCTGAACCACTCTTTGATCTCGCCTTTTTTTACAGAGGCAACCTTTGTCCATGAGATAAGGACTATATTATTTCACTGATAAGAGAATAAACCACAAGATTTCAGGCAGAGAGAAAGAAAAACCCTTACAGGTGCCAAAGCTGACAGCCCGAAGAACATATTGGCAAGGTTAGTGATTAAAGAGGACACCATGTCAATGACTAAAAATAGATTGGATAGGTGCAGGGGAATAACTGGAAAGGGATCAACTTGAGTCAGTGATAAGGAAGGCAATTGCAAAGTTAGCAATCATTTCAAGATGACTGGAAGAGAAAAGTAAGGATGGAATGCTGTGGTTTTATACGACATTGGTTGGACCGCTTCTGGAGTCTGTGAAGAGTACTGGGCCCCTTATCTAAGAGAGGATTTCTGGAATTGGAGGGTCCACAGGAAGTTCATGAGAATGAACCCAGGAATGAAAGGGTTAATGTATGAGGAGTGTTTGATGGCTCTTTAGAATTTAGAAGAATGAGATTGGATCTCACTGACAGACTTAGATAGACTGGGTGTGGAGAGAATGTTTCCTCTAGTGGGGAGTCTGGCACCAGAAGGCACAGCCTCCGAATACAAGGACAACCCTTTGCAACAGAGATAAAGAGGAATTTCTTTGGCTAGAGGGAGATGAATCTGTGAAATTTATTACCACAGACAGCAGGGGAGGCCAAGTCATTGGGTAATGTATGTTGAAAGCGGAGGTTGATAGGTTCTTGATTAGTAAGGGCATCAAAGGTTACAAGGAGATGGCAGGAAAAGGGGGATAATAAATCAGGTATGATAGAAAGGTGGCGCTGTCACGATGGGCTGAATGGCCTAATTCTGCTCCTATTTCTTATGATCTTATGTGATAGAGGAATGCTGGCTGTTCCTGAGTGGTGTCATGGGACGAAGCCCACGTCTGAAGAGAGAGGCTATAACTCTGTTGATTCTACAGAGGGCCTGCATTCTAGTGTTCGGGTCCCATCATTGGCCAGTCCGACACCTGGTGTTTGGTTATTGGCGGCTCTTGGAGTCAATGCTGCGGTTCAAAGCCCAAGGGTCGAACTAATAGTCCAGAAGTCAAGACCTGTTGCTGGATCCCCGGCTCTGTGAATCCGCTGGGGCAGCCGCAGGCCCAGTGAACGAACGTCCAAGTCCAAACCTGAAACTGGAGACCGAAGGGGACGGACTGTGTGAGTGGGAGAAAGGGACGGGGCTTGTCTCGCTGTAATTGTTCTGTCTGGTTCTGCTGAGCATTGTGTGCCTGCTCCACTGACGCTGGAATGTGTGGTGACACTTGTGGGTTGCCCCATTGGTTCAGTTGTTAGTGCAAACAACACAATTCACTGCACGTTTAAATGTACATGTGTTAAATATATCGGAATCTGAATCTGAATGTGTGGCGACGCTTGTCGGCTAATCCCAAGACACCCTTGAGGCTGTGTTGGTTGTTAACACAGTCGACATTTTTTACTATTTGTTTTGATGTACATATGATAAATAAATTAATCTGAATTTGCATCTGAATCTTAACGGTGCTGGACAGAGACAAGCGTTGGCCTTCATATAGGAAATATAGTCATAAGGTACTGCACCACAGAAATAAGTCCTTTGTCCTATCTAATCCGTGCCGATCTGGTCTTCTAGCTAGTGTCATCTACCATCATCCGAACCCCTCCTTAGACTTGAGACTAGGCAAGGAAGCAAATCCCACACCAGGAGGTGTTCAGGATTCAGGATTCAGGATTATATAATTTCCAGTACACAGGTGTAAGGGAGAATAAAATAATTGCTACCCCAGATCTGATGCTGTGCAAAAAAGAAATACACAGTAAGATAAAGAAAGCAATGTTAATAATATATGTATAAATAAGGTAACTCACACAAAATGCTGGAGGAACTCAGCAGGCCAGGCAGCATCTGTGGAAAGAAGTAGACAACGTTTCGGGCCGAGACCCTGCGGCAGGACCCGAAATGTCAACCGTACTCTTTTCCATAGATGCTGCCTGGCCTACTGAGTTCCTCCAGCATTCTGTGTGCGTTGCTTGGATCTCCAGCAGCTGCAGATTTTCTCTTGTTTTAAGATAAATCATGGATTGGTTATACATTCAGAAAGTGATGCCCTGTAAAGGAGTGTCTGTACATAAGGTGACTCTGACAGGAAATGACTGAGTGATGTGGAGAGGTGGGGTAGATCAGCCTTACCGCTTAGGGGAAGTAACTGTTTTTTGTGACTGGTAGTCCTGGCATGGAGGTAACCTCCTCCCTGATGGGAGTGGGACAGAAGGTCCATGAGCAGGGTGGGGGGGGAATCCTTCCTGATGTTACTTATACCTTGGTCAAACTTCCAGCATGACAGAAACCAGCCCAGCTTTACTTCTAAACACTTGATTCTGCAGATGCTGCGGATCCAGCAGAAGAAAAAGCTACAGAAAGAAAATTAGGCACACGTCTGCAGGTGAAAAAGAAACTTGAACAAACTGGAGGGACCTGATCATATCTGCTAAAAATCCACCACAAGGGTTACTAGATCTGTCACATGCATGTGCTGAGCTGATGATAGATAAGGAGAGTCATTTGTTGTTGACAAAAATACCTTTGTATGTCTCTTCGGGTCCTTGCGCCACATGTTATTCTGCTGAGTTTACAGGTTTCTAGACAAAGAATAAACTTTACAGTAAGATTATTTTAATTGCCTAATACTGAAATAAAGCACACCATCCAGTCTAATATGGAAGAGGTTCAAAGAGCTGAAACGCACGGCTGGAGGCAATGGAGGATTTTCCGCCAATAACGCAATATGCACCTGAATCACAAGGTTGGAGCCATAAAAGCATGGAGTCAGTGAGCACAGCAACACACAAACAGGCCTCTCGGCCCATCTAGTCCATATCGACTTCATCTTTCTTCTGCCTAGTCCCAAACCAGACTATATCTCTCCAAACACCTCCCACCCATTACCTGTCCATCTTCTCTGAAACATTACAGTACCATGCAAAAGTATTAGGCATATATATATATATAGCTAGGGTGGCTAAGACTTTGGCACAGTACTTTATAAACCTGGAAGGAGCAAAGGATGTAGAGAATAGCAAGGGTGAGTGCTGTGAGAGGGGTGTGGGACAGGTGACAGAGAAGGAATGTCAGGGGCAGGGGAGAGGGTCTGGTCCGAGTGCAGACACCCCAAGCCCTGAGACACCATGCAAGGATATTTGATTTCAAACAATTGGTTTATTGATCATTACAGAATGTCCCTCTGCTGCTTCCCGTTCCCTCCCCTCTCTCTCCACTCTCCCTCCCCCTTTTCCCAACCATAATTCCCCATTCCCTGCCCTCTTCCCACTCTCAGTCCACAGTAGAGACCCATATCAGAATCAGGTTTATCATCACTTACATACAGTGCCAAAAAAGTATTCACCCCCCCCACCCCCAGAAGTTTTCATGTTTTATTGTTTTACAGCATTGAATCATAGTGTATTTAATTTGAATTTTTTGACATTGATCAACAGTAAAGACTCTCTTGTGTCAAAGTGAAAACAAATTTCTACAAATTGGTCTATATTTATTCCAGTTATTAAACGCAAAATAATTGATTGCATAATTACTTACCCCCTTCAAATCAGTATTTAGTAGATACACCTTTGGCAGCAATTACAACCTTGAGTCTGCGTGGATAGGTCTCTATCAACTTTGCACATTTAGACACTGCAATTCCTTCCCATTCTTCTTTAGAAAACTGCTCGAGCTCTGTCAGATCGCAAGGGGATCGCGAGGCAACAGTCCTTTTCAAGGCCAGCCACAAATTCTCAAACGGATTAAGGATTGTTTTTAGTTTTGACATGAAAGAATCTTCTTCGAACGATCAGTGTAAAAAAAGTCCCAATAAAAGGAAAGATATCAATAAATTAGAGAGAGTGCAGAGACGATTTACTAGGATGTTACCTGGGTTTCAGCAATTAAGTTACAGAGAAAGGTTGAACAAGTTAGGTCTCTATTCATTGGAGCGTAGAAGGTTGAGGGGGGATATGATTGAGGTATTTAAAATTTTGAGAGGGATAGATAGAGTTGACGTGAACAGGCTGTTTCCATTGAGAGTAGGGGAGATTCAAACTAGAGGACATGATTTGAGAGTTAGGGGGCAGAAGTTTAAGGGAAACACGAGGGGGTATTTCTTTACTCAAAGAGTGATAGCTGTGTGGAATGAGCTTCCTGTAGAAGTAGTAGAGGCCAGTTCAGTTGTATCATTTAAGGTAAAATTGGATAGGTA
Organism: Hypanus sabinus; assembly: GCF_030144855.1. Taxonomy (NCBI): domain Eukaryota; kingdom Metazoa; phylum Chordata; class Chondrichthyes; order Myliobatiformes; family Dasyatidae; genus Hypanus; species Hypanus sabinus. Next base: position 10,473,009 of record NC_082717.1, read on the forward strand.
TATGGACAGGAAAGGAGTGGAGGGTTATGGGCTGAGTGCAGGTAGGTGGGACTAGGTGAGATTAAGGGTTCGGCACGGACTAGGAGGGCCAAGATGGCCTGTTTCCGTGCTGTGATTGTTATATGGTTATATGGTTATATAAAACATGAAAGGGGGCATGGGTGAATACTTTTTATAGGCACTGTATGTCATGAAATTTGTTTTTTGTTTGGGGCAGCAGGGCAGTGCAAAATATAACATTACTGTGCAAAAGTCCTAGGCACCCTAGCTGTATACATAAGCCTAAAACTTTTATACAGTACTGTACAATTGGACCAACATCCGCCACTTCTGCTAGCAGCTTATTCCATACTCTCAGTGTCCTGTGAGTGAAGAATTGGCTGCTCAGACTCCCCTTAACTATCTCACCTTTCACCCAAAACCTATAAACACGTATTCTATTCTCACCCAACCTGAGGATGTCAAAGATAACACAGTAGGGAGAGGCTGGGAAAGGTCTTTATGCCTTGGAGCGCAGCAGACATAAGGGTTGACTTTATAGTGGAGCATAAAATCATGGGGGGTATTGACAGTTAGAATGTATAGCCTTTATCCCCAGGGAAAATGAATAAAAAAACTAAAGGACATCAACTTAAGGTAAGAGGAGAAATATTTAAAAGGAATCTGAAGGGCAACTTCTTCACACAGAGGATGGTGTGTATGTACAATGTGCTGCCAGAGAAAATGCACGTACAATAGAAACATTTAAAAGACACTTGGAAAGGCACACAGATAGGAAGGATTTCAGAGTCTGAAGTAAGTTTATTATCAAAGTGTTCGCATGTTACCATTTCCAATGCTGAGATTTGTTTTCATCCAGGCATTCACAGTAAATACACAGACAAGAAACAGCAAATAATAATTATAATAATAAATAAGCAATAAATATCATGAGATAAAGAGCTCTTGAAAATGAGTTTGTAGATTGTGGGAACAGTTGGGTGTTGGGGTGAGTGAAGTTTTAGCCCTTCTGGTTCAAGAGACTGATGGCTGAGGGGCAATAACTCTTCCTAAACCTGGTGGTGTGGGGTCTGAGGGTCCCGTACCTTGTTCCTGATGGGAACAGTGAGACAGGAGCATGCCAGAGTGGGGGATCCCCGATGATGGATGCTGCTTTCCTGCAGCAACACCCCGAGTAGTGTGTTGATGTGCCCAGTGGTGATGGGGGTGGTTTTACCCGAGATGGCCCAGATATGGGCCAAATGTAGGCTAAAGAGACTCACATGGTTTGGTCAGTACATGATTCATGATTCTAATTTGTGGCTCCCTGAGATAGCTCCTCTATCTTCCTTACCATAAGACCATAATATGGGAGCAGCCTTAGAACATTCAGCTCATCAAGTCCACCCTGCCTTTCAATCATAGCTGATCTATTATTATCCTCAACCCCATTTCTTCTTCCCATAACCATTGGTGCCCTGACTAATTGAGAACTTATCAACCTCTGCACTAAATGTATCCAATCACTTGACCTCCACAGCCATCTGTGACAATAAATTCCACAGATAACCAACCCTCTGGCTCTAGGAATTCCTTCTCATCTCTGATGCAAAGGCAAGTTCTGAGGCTGTGCCTTCTGGTCTTGGACTCTCCCTACAGAAACACTTTTGACGCCCTTACTAATGAAGGACCTTACAGATCACTGACTAGTTGTAGAAATTCCTTCTCATCTCTGTTCTAAAGGGATGTCTTTTCATTCTGAGGCTGTCTCTCCCACTACAGTTAATATCGTCTCCTTATCCACTCTGTATGCTCATTACAATATTTGATATGTTTCAATGACTTCCTCCCTCATTCTTCTAAACTCCAGTGAGTACTGGCCCAGAGCCACGAAACACTGCTCATACATTAAACCTTTCATTCGCAGGATTATTCTCGTAAACCTCCTCTGGCCCCTCTCCAATCCCAGCGCACAGATCTAAAACTGTTCACAATACTCCAAGTGTGGTCTGACCAGCGCCTTATAAAGCCTTGGGCTACCAGGCCTCATTAAGAGTCCAGGCCCATAACCCCAAGTGGGGTTGCCTGAATGAATTGGCCTATCAGTGCCCTCGGTTGCAACTTTAAGACAAGCAGCCGGTGCATCCATATCCTGAGAGTCGAAATTCAAAAAGAGCACGATGTCTTATACCTTGTACTACTGTGGTTTTATGGCATGAGCTTGCTGTGACTTGTCCGAGGCTTGTCACCTTGTCATGGTGGAGATCGTTGTGAGTTCCTGAGATATCGAGAGCGACGCTGTCAGGAGCTTAGCTCCCATGGGGTCACCCGTGGTGGTGAGGTCAAGGGAGAGATTCCAGACAAAGGGCGATCCAAACAACCCCTCAACAGTGGATTTGGGAAAAGATGGTGACACATCACAGTGAAAGTGGAGGAAGGCCGCAGCAGTAAAAGGGCCCCAGTCATCTTGTTCTCCATGCCACTGGACCCTGACCTTGATCTATCAAGGACACTGAGATGGCTGCCCGTGCATCAGCCTCCCCACATTAAATAAAGTCGTGCACAGGCGTTCTCCATCAAGGGAATCCCAGATTCAGTCATGTGGCAATCAGCGAGTGGCAAAGCTGCAGGATTGTGAGGTATGGAAGCCCCTCCTCAGAATATATGGATCCCAGATCGGGCTTTACAGCTACCTGAGGACCCAGCAATAGACAAGTCCACAGGGAAAACATAGAAAACCTACAGCACAATACAGGCCTTTCAGCCCACAATGCTGTGCTGAACATGTACTTACTTTAGAAATTACCTAAGGTTACCCATAGCCCTCTAATTTTCTCAGCTCCATGTACCTATCCAGAAGTCTCTTAAAAGACCCTATCTTTCTAAGGTAAGGACACGTTCGGCACAGCTTTGTGGGCCGAATGGCCTGTATTGTGCTGTAGGTTTTCTATATTTCTATGTTTCTATCTCTCTCATTACCTAATTTTTTGAACTTTTCGTAAGCTTTTCTTTTCTTTTTGACTAGATTTTCCACAGCTTTTGTCCACTATGGTTCTTGTACACTATCATCACTTTCCCTGTCTCATTTGAACGTACCTATGCAGAGCACCACTCAAATATCCCCTGAACATTTGCCATATTTCTGCTTAACATTTCCCTGAGAACATATGTTCCCAATTTATGCTTCCAAGTTCCTGCCTGATAGCTTCATATTTCCCCTTACTCCAATTAAAGGCTTCCCTAACTTGTCGGTTCCTATCGCTCTCCAATGCTCTGGTAAAAGAGATACTTGACTAGAGTGATGTACTACTACCATGATTGATATGAATCAGCCAGTTATAATATCCTGTATATTGGCTGACCCACTCCCCCCAGTAGGGGACATCCTGATGATGTCAGGACTGAAATATGAGCAAGGTGTAGTCGCAATCAGTGAATCTCCTTCCCGTCTCTTCCCTGCCATTCTTCTTCCCTCCCTTGTTCTCCTGAAGACTCTCCAGGGTGATGTTCTGGGAACCAGATCAACGTCTTGTGATTCAATCCAAAGACCAGCATTCATCCACTTCAGAGTGGAGTAAACAAGGATCCCGATGTCTGAGATGTTCCCCTGTCAGTCCTGATGTTAGCATGGGGAGAGTTAGAGATGGACAGTTAATGGCATGGCGTACACATGAGGGGCTGTATGACTCGATGACTACGGGTTCCAGGTAATAATACAACTGAAAACCATGATGGGGAGGAGCAGTGGGTGGAGGAGATTTCCTGCTGACACCATTAAGGGTCCATATTGTGGACATGTGATGCTGGTACCAGAATGTGTGGCAATGCTCAAAGTTCAAAATCCAAATGAAATTTATTATCAAAGTACATCTATATCACAAATCCTAGCTTGAGATTTATTTTCTTGCAGGGATTCACAGTAGAACGAAGAAATAAAAGAGAATCAATGAAAAACTATATGCAAAAGACTGACAAGCAACCAATGTGCGAAACGTGACAAACTGCACAAATACAAAAAAACTAATAACAATAACAACAAATATATGTAAATACATAATACTAATATTGAATTGAATGTGACGTAGGCGGAGACTGAGTCATGATGGTGCTAAATTGTGACGCCTTCGCGTTCATCTACAAAACAGCTTAATTTCTACCTTTGATGTCTCTGCTTTTCCCTTTCAGGGTGGATTGAGTTTGGTGGATGACCTTTACCTGGTTTTCTGTGGTGCTGGGACCCGCTCCCAGGGGCTCACGACCGGCTGCTTTCTCAATCTCCCAAGGACGCGGCCTGCAAGACGAGCATGCCTTCGGGGTTCCCAGGCCTCGCGGCCCTGTCGACAGGTTGATTCTAATCTGGTGGCACCAGCTGAAGCATCACGCTAGAGAACGGACCATCAGGAACAGCGAATCAGCCGTTGGAGACTGTGTACTTGGCGAGTTGTGCTCTCTCCCTCTCTCGTTGGTGATTAAAAGATTGTTGCTGATTCTCGGGTCCCACAGAACTTGGAAAAAAAAGCGACGTGACAGGCTTTTAACACCGTAAATCAGTGACTTCTTTTGTTAGGTCTCCCCTCTCACTGTGAAACCTGGACACCTTTTTTTCCCTTTATTAGGGAGAGAGAGAGAGAGCACGTGGGTGTCAAATTGTCAACTGAAGGATTCAATTTTGTCGTACTGCAGATCATGGCCTCTCTTAGGGGCTTTGGTCTTGTTTGCTTGGTGGGTGGAGGGTGCCGATGCTCTTTGGTAGGAGTGGGTGGGGTGGGGTAGGGTCGTCGCTTTGCTGCTGCTTGTGCGTGGGAGGGGGAAGTGGGAAGCTTTGGGGTTCTAATGGTTTAACTGTCACTCATTCTTTGGGGCACTCTTCTGATTTTATGGATGTCTGTGAAGAACAAGAATTTCTGGATGTATACTGCATATGTTTCTCTAATATTAAATGCAACTATTGAACTATTGAGATGAGGCAGAATTGCTTTAGCCTGTGAGTGGTGAATTTATGGAATTTGTTGACACAGACAGCTGAGGAGGCCAAATCATTGGGTACGTTTAAGGTAGAGGTTGATATATTCTAAATTAGACAGGGCATGAAGGGATATGGGGAGAAAGCAGGAGATTGGGGCTGAGAGAGAAAATGGATCAGCCATAATGAAATGGTGGAGCAGAATCGATGGGCCAAATGACCTAACTTTGCTCCTTTACCTTATGGTCTTATGGTCCTATGAGTTGTAGAGAGCTTGAAAGTGAGTCCATAGGTTGTGTTCAGTGATAAGTTCAGCGTTGTGGTGAGCGAAGTTATTCATACTGGTTCAAGAGCCTGATGGTTGAGGGGGAATAACTGTTCTTGGTGTGAGTCCTGAGGCTCCTATACCTTCTTCCCAACGGCAGCATGAGAGGAGAGCATGACCTGGATGCTGGGAGTCCTTGATGATGGAGGCAGCACTACCTGCAGATCTATTCACAGGTGGGGAGAGCTATCGCTGATGGTCTGGGCTCTCTCCCGCATTTTCCGTAGGTTTCTCCATTCTTGGGCTTTGGTGTTGCCGTACCAGGCCTAGCTGCAACGGGTCAGGACACTTGCATGTGCATTGGTTAATGAAAATACAATCCATTTCCCTCTATGAAAATACAGCCCCATCCTGCTGAGGGGATTGGGCCCGAAGCGTCGACTGTACTCTTCCATCGATGCTGCCTGGCCTGCTGAGTTTGCGTCAATAACCAGCACAGTCCAAGAATGTGCTGGGGGTATCCTGCAAGAGTCACCACCCATCCGGCACCAACATTGCATGTCCAGAACTTACTAACCCTAATCGGTACGTCTTTGGAATGTGGGAGGAAACCGGAGCAGCTGGAGGAAGCCCAGATGGCCACAGGGAGAATGTACAAACTCCCTACAGACAGTGGTGGGAATTGAACTCCACTCGCTAGCATTCTAAAGCCACTATGATACACTGAACAACTTGTCTTGTGTACTATTTCTACAGATCAAACCTCCGCTGACTTGCAGCTATACTCACCCATGGGGAAGGCTTCAGGAGTGTACGCGAAGAGGAAAATCCAGAGCTGGAGCCCCTAATGTAGTCTTATATTGAGTTTGACACTGACTAGTAACTCCTGCAACGTCGCTGGAGCCAGACTGCACTGGTCTCTGCTGTTCCTTTTGATTCATCGGCTGTGTGGAGAGGGGAGCCTGCTGCATGGGCTACAGCTTTCTCTCCATATCGCACTGCCCTGGCCTGCTTACTAGCTTGAGTACCAATTAACAGCTGCACCAACAACGTAGACAGCTAGTACACAATGTCCATGGCCAACCCTGACCAATGGAAGCCCTCTCAGAACCTTTGGTTTGCAAAATCAGATCCACACATTTATCATGGGAAACTTACGTATCATTTATGTAGATATTAATTCACGTTTGCCTTCACCTTACAATGTACGTCCAATACTCTTCGTCTGCCATTCACCGAGAGTGCCAATCACAGTTATTATGTTGTTATTTCTCTTTGTGCCTTGAGGCACATTGGGTGGTAACCTTGCTGTTTCCTTAGTATTCTGTCTAGTTTCTATGAGGCCAAGTTGCTTGAACTAATGCTCAATGGAAAGCATGCAAGGAAACGGCGGGATTCAAACCTGTGACCACTCACCTCGAAGTCCGGTGCGGATGCCACTATACCACCAGACAGCCCAATCATAGTACAAATTCATGTTAACCCTTGCTGAGCCTCTGATACAGAGCAGCCCTCCCTCTCCCCAGTAAATCTAGTGACACACTTAGAATCACTTGGAAAATCAGCTCAGAAACAGGCCCTTCAGCCCAACTCATCCTTACCAGTCAATTTGCCCACCTGTGTTAATCCCATTTGACCATGTTTGACCCACATCCATAAGACCACAAAACATATAGTAAGAGCAGAATTAGGCCATTCAGCCCATCGAGTCTGCTCCATCATAGCTGATTTATTATCCCTCTCAACCCCATTCTCCTGTCTTCTTCCTTTGCTGCTCTGACTAATCAAAAACCTATCAACCTCCGCTTTAAATAGACCCAGTGACTTGGCCGCCACAGCCGTCTGTGGCAGCAAATTCCACGGGTTCACCGCCCTCTGGCTAAAGAGGTTCCTCCTCGTCTCTGTTCTGTTCTGAGGCTGTGACCTCTGGTGCTGAACTCCCCAACTAGAGGAAGAATTCTCTCCACATCCATCTACCCAGGCCTTTCAATATTCAATAGGTTCAATGAGATCCCAACCCCCCTTCTTCCAACCTCCAGTGAGTACAGGCCCAGAGCCATCAAATACTTCTCGTACATTAACCCTTTCATTCCTGGAATTATTCTCATGTACCTCCTCTGGATCCTCTCCAATGCCAGTACATGTTTTCTTAGATAAGGGGCCCAAATCTGATCACAAAAGTGTACGTGCGGTCAGATGGATGCCTGATAAACCCTCTGCATCACATCCTTGCTCTTATATTCAAGTCCTCTTGAAATATTCTCGTTGTCAATGACGCATTTCACTACAAGTTTTGATGTACATGTGACAAATAAAGTTAATCTTTAAATCTTGTAACGCCTTTGCTACAGAAGTTGACTGTTGGCAGAATTTTAAGTGAGGAAACATTTTAAGCACATATCTCAAAGAAAAGCAAAGGAAATCAAATTATATGAACTGTTTAATAACACTCCATGACTGCAATCTTGGTAGCCTTGTATTTATTACCTGGAGATTGGCTGCTTAAAGACCACAACTGTTTGTGTTGGTAACTATTTCAAAGGTATTGCTACCACTTGCAGGCTCCCTGTATTTATTAACTGTTTAACCACAGCAGAGCCCTATAAAGGATTCACGGAAGATTTACTTGCAGTTTGAGCTCCTGGTGAGGAAAACAAATGTAATGTTGGTATTCATTGTGGGAGGACTAGAATATTAAAGTAAGGATGAAATGCCGAGGCTTTATGAGGCACTGGTCACACCACATTTGGACTTTTTAGGCCTCTTACCTTTGGGTGACAGGGTGGAGATACGTGAAGGTGCGAGTCCTGTAGCGGTGTGTTACACACAGCCCTAAAATAACGACACGGAGTCGGTAAACTGCAATTAAAGATGATTTTATTCGAACTTCACAGCCTTGCTTTTAAAGCCTCCCTCATCCCACCCTCCCCGGGCGTGGATGCTCTAAGGGACACGTACTCACAAACCCCCGCAGGCTTTTTTCCCTTTGTTGCGGACCTGGCCTTTGTGCCTGCATGCTGGCGATTTGTGAGTTGGTTCTAGTGCGCTAGGAAGTGGGTCGCCACAGTCCCTCCTTTCCTCCGCTAGCCTGCAGGTCACCCTTGGGCAAGGTGTAGCTCCTGCTTAACCCCCCGATCAGGGTCATGTGAAGCCATGGCAGCAGGTGGTGGATGGTCGGAAGAGCAGCCGATCCATATCACAAGTCCTGGTTATGCGGGACCGACGCCAGGCAGACAATCTCTGAAGATTATTGATAATGGCCGGGGACACCCATCTTGTAAAGACACGGCCCAGAAGAAGGCAAAGACAAACCACGTCTGTGGAAAAATTTGCCAAGAACAATCACGATCGTGGAAAGCCCGTGATTACGTGTGTCATACTGATGTATAATGTGCACGATGATGATGATGATAATCTTTGAAAATAGATCTGATCTAAGAGCCTGTAAGGAGTTTGCACATTCTCCTGGGTGGGTTTCCTCCGGCTGTTCCTTGCTCATTTGAAGGACGTACAGGTGAGGGTTGTGGGTTATGGACATGCCTAGTGGCTGCCAGAAGCACAGCCACACTTATGGGCTGCCCCGTGCAGCCATGGTGGGGTTTGGAATTTGTTGGTTGTTGATGCAAACGACACATTGCTCTGAGACTGAAGGCCTGCCAGGAGTTGGAGGATTGTCCGTGTATGTGAGGGAGGAAAGCGGCTTGTTCTGTTGTTGTTGCTGTGTTGTGTCTTGCGTCGTTCAGCCGAGATTTGTGAGCGTGTCATGTTTATTTGTTGAGAGATGCCGCACAGAACAGGCCCTTCCAGCCCAGCAAGCTCCACCTATTTAACCCTATCCTGATCGCAGGATGTTATGTTGAAGTTGTACAAGGCATTGGTGAGGCCTGATTTGGAGTATCATGTACACTTTTGGTCACCAACCTACAGGAAAGTGTAAACAAGGTTGAAAGAGTGCAGAGAGAAACTTACAACGCTGTTGCCGGCTCTGGAGGACCTAAGTTATAAGGAAAGATCGAATAGGTTAGGACTTGATTCCTTGGAGCTTAGAAGATTGAGGGGAGATTTGATAGAGGTGCACAGAATTATGTAGGGTATAGATAGGGTAAATGCAAGCAGGTTTTTACCACTATAACAAGAGGCCAATGGGTTAAGGGTGAAAAGTTTAAGGAGAACATGAGGGGAAGCTTTTTCACTCAGAGGGTCGTGCAAGTGTGCAACAAACAGCCAGCGCAAGTAGTGCATACAAGCTCGATTTCAATGTTCCGGCGATGTTCAGGTAGGTACATGGATGATGGGATGTGGATGGCTAAGCTCTGGGTGCCAGCAATTCAAATGGTTCAGTATGGACTAGATGGGCTGAATGGCCTGTTTCTGTGCTGTACTTTTTATGACTCTATGACGCTACATCTTTGGATTCTGAGAGGAATCTGAAGCACCTGGAGGAAAGTCACGCACTCATGGGGAAAACGTACGAACGCCTTACTGACGAACTGCAAAGTCCAGAATGCCGTGAGCTGTAACAGCGTCACACCAACCACTATCCTACCATGGTGCCGGAACGTGTGGCCACGCTTGCGGATTTCCCCCCCAGCACACCTCAGGTGTGTTACTTGTTAACACAAGCAATGCATTTCATTGTATCATTATGTGCCATGTCCCATGACACAGGCAAGCCGGGTCTCATGACCATGATTGTTTGGCAAATGTTTCTACAGAAGTGGTTTGCCATTGACTTCTACTGGGCAGTGTCATTACAAGATGGGTGACCCCAGCCATGATCGATATTCTTCGGAGACTGTCTGCCTGGTGTCAGTGGTCACGTAACCAGGACCTGTGATATGCACCGGCCGCTCCTACGACCATCCACCACCTGCTCCCATGATTTCACGTAACTCTATCTAAGGGGCTAAGCAGGTGCTTCACCATACCCAAGGGTATGAAGGCTAGAAGAGGGATGGAGCACCTTACACCTCCTTTGGTAGAGTCGTATCTCCACCCCACCACCACAGTGTGAACAAGTGTTAAGTAATTGTGAATCTGAATATGAAGTGGATGTGATCTGAAAAATTGGGTACTTGTCCTCATAATCTACCTTGTTCTGATCTTGCACCTTACTGTTTACCTGGACTGTACTTATTGTAGCTCAATGCACAATTTGATTTGTGCACAAGAGAAGCTTCTTATTGTATCTCAGTTCATGTGGCAATAATACACGCAGTGGCCACTTTATTAGGTACACCTCCTCATTATTGCAAATATCCGATCAGCCAATCATGTGGCAGCAACTCAATGCATATAAAAGCATGCAGACAGGGTCAACAGGTTCAGTTGCTGTTCAGACCAAACATCAGAATGGGGAAGAAATGTGACCTAAGTGACTTTACCATGAAATGAATGTTGGTGCCAGAGAGGGTAGCTTGAATATTATAAAAACTGTTGATCTCCAGAGAAAGGTGCAAAAAAAAAAGGCATCCAGTGAGTGGCAGGTCTGTGGGTGACGATGTCTTGTTAGCGAGACACGTCGGAGGAGAATGGCCAGACCTGTTCAAGCTGACGGGAAGTTGACAGTAACTCAAATAGCCACGTTACAACAATGGGCTACAAAAAAAGTATCGCTGAATGCATAACAATTCGGAACTTGAAGTGGATGAGCTACAGCAGCAGAAGACCGCGGACATGCACTCAATGGCCACTCTATGAGGAACACTCCTGTACCTCATACAGTGCTGGCAGAGTGGAAGGCAATCCCAAACTCCACACAAGACAGCACCAGAGGTCAGAGTCGAGCCCAGGTCTCTGAAGTTATGAGCCAGTGACCCCACCAAGTGCACCACACTGACCCCACTTGCCCCCTTCCCATCAGCCGGAAGTTTAACTTTAGCAATGATACATCCCAGCTCTTCTACAGTGCTTAATACTGTTACGTAAGTACTAGACTGGGAGATTTCAACCTATGCCAAGTGTGTAGCCATGGCAACAGATTGTTCCCTTCTGACAGAAGCTGACCTGGCCCGTTGGAATAGTCAAGTCAGCCGTCTCCATGGTTGCGGTGTCTTAGGTGGTTGGGCTTTGCCTCACGGGCAACGCAGGTACATTGACACAACAGGACATTGAATGCAACAGTTGGGATCTCACATCACAGTGGTAGATCCCACTGTATTCGGGTTGCCCAGCAACCAAAATGATGTTGTTAAGCTGGAAGTGATGCAGAAAGTGGACCTGAGGTCCTGAGTGATAGGGTATAGTTCAATAGGTTTGGAATTCATACCCTGGAATGTAGGAGAACGAATGGAGAATTGAAAAAGGTATACAAAATCATGAAGGGTATAGGTAGGGTAAATGCAAATAGACTTTTTCCACTGATGTTGGGTGAGACTAGAACTGGAGATCACAAGTTAAGGGTGAAAGATGAACTGTTTAAGAGAAATATGACGGAGAGACTTCTGCACTCAGAGGGTGGTGAAAGTGTGGAATGACCTATCAGCAGAACTGGTAAATGCAGGTTCGATTTCAACATTTTAGAGAATTTTGGATAGTTACACGGATGGGAGGTTATGGTCTGGGTGCAGTTCGATGGGCCTAGGCAGATTAATATTTGGGCACCAATTAGGCGGGCTGAAGGACTTGTTTCTGTGCTATAGTGCTCTATGACTCTATAAAAGATTCTCAAAGATGTTACTGTATTGGTGGGGTTGAGGAATGATGGAAAAATGGAGAGCTATGTGGGAAGGAAAGGTCAGATTGGTCTTAGAGTGGGTTAAAATGTCGGTGAAATATCATGGGCTGAAAGGCCTGTAGTGTGCTGTAAAGTTTTATTTCATACGTTCTATGATTTATAAGGAGAGACAGGATAGCCTGGGACTGTTTTCCCTGGAATGTAGGAAACTAACATAGGTGAGTCTAAAACTAGAGACCCCAGGTTCTTATAACAAACAAGAGAGAATCTGCAGATGCTGGAAATCTGAGCAACACACACAAGATGCTGGAGGAACTCAACAGGCCAGGCAGCATCTATGGAAAAGAGTATATTCGACATTTTGGGCCAAGACCCTTCCGCGGGACTCAATAATAAGGTTCTTAATAAGTAATGGCATCAAAGTTTATGGGGGGGATGACAGGAAAATGGGGTTCAGAAGGAAAATAAATCAGCTATGATCAAAAGGCAGAGCAGAGTCGATGGGCTGATTGGCTTAATTCTGCTCCGGTGGCTTATGGTTTTATGGTTTAAAGTGAGAGGGGAAAGATTTACAATGGCCTCCACAGCCATCTGTGGCAATGAATTCCACTCTCTGGCTGAGGAATTTTCTACTCATCTCTGTCTAAAAGGACGCCCTGCTATTCTGAGTCTGTGCCTGTAGGTTTTCACAAATAAGATGGCGGAGGCATTTTATGTTTAAGAAAAACCATAGCAACTTATTTATTGAACATCAAAAACGGAATACAAAGCGTGCTAAAACTCCTTTATGTAATTAAGTTATCACGTCAGACCAGCATCTTAAAGTGAACCCCAACCCATGTTCGGTGGTGGTGAATCATGTACGTATCCACAATTCACGTTATCCGACACAGCCACCCCCCCTCCCAGAATTCACGAAAACGGTATTGTGATCCTGGCTGGGCCTCAGATGAGCCACCCAACTCAGATCCTATGATCCATGGGTGGAGGAACAGAAGGTGCCACTGGCTCATCCAGACATGTGTTGACAAGCTCACGGTCATGTTGTGACGCATGGGCCACGGCAGTAGAATCCTTCAAAACTTGCTGACTTTACTTAAGCCGATCTACCGAAAAACATTTAGGTTTACCTCTCTCATCTGTGAGAAAAGTCTTTTCTCTGTGTTCTGAAATGCAGACTGAGCCATCATAAGGAGGCCTAAGGGGATGCTAGTGTGTATCATGGCGGACGAAAACAAACGAAGCAGAAAGTAGGTCAATAGGGAGCCCAGAGTGCTATATGTCAGCATGGGAGGTAGGAATAGATGCAAAGAATTGAATTTACTGAGGAGGTGGAATGCTGTGGAAGGCCGACCGGTTGGTCACGGTGTCAGGAATAAAATCACCCAGCACTTATGATGGCTATCCACATACCAATCCAGCTGTGGATGATTGCAGGTCCTCTTTTGGAGATGTTCTGAGCCCCAGCAGAACCCAGAGGAGATGATCAAGCCAACACTCATTGGTCAGGAAACTCTCAGAGCAGCCTTTAGGGAGTGGTGAAACTGCTCGCCTAGGACATTGGACTTTGGGGGATACGCCATGGTGTGAAGTAGCCTATCTCTGAGGTTCTGGGCCATCGCAGCCCAGGGAGTCTGATGTGAATTGGAGACCACGGTCAGATGAAGTATCAGATGGGGTGCCAAACCAAGCAACCCAGGTGCTGATGAATGCCTGAGCCACATCTGCAGCCGTCATCAATGCTAGAGGGACAACCTCTGGCCACCCGGTGGTACTGTCTACCACGGTAAAGAAGTGCATGAAGCCACTGGAGAGAGGGGAAAGAGGACCAGCAAGGTCCAGTGGTGACTGGACATGAAGTTAATTTTTGCCCATTGACACTCTTTCAGCTGGATGCAAATGGCCATGCATGCAGTCAAAAACAGTCCGTCTTTAGTTTGAATACACGATGGGGCAAGGGCGACTGGCTGAGACATTGCACAGGAGAGAAACCCGAGCTCCCCCAAACTTAATGTCAGCTAACCACAGGCCCGTGACTACTGTTCAGTAAGCCTGGACCTCTGTGTCAGTAGCTTGGTTGGTTACCATGCTGGCATAGTCAACCCTCACATGTATGGTCTCAGTGGCTGGCCGTGAGAGGCAATCAGTCACGGCATTATTTTTCCACTTGATATGCGAACTCTGAAATGTAGATCGGTTGGCATTGCTGCCATGTCAGCCAAGGATCTGATATTCTGGCCATCGTGTGCACAAGGGGTTTGAGGTCAATGAACACTGTGAAATGGTGATCCTCTACAAGAAAATGAAAATGAAGGCGAGCCAGATGAAGATCGAGAAGCTCGTGGGTGTCTGTAATGAAGAGTAGGTGTCCCTGGCAGCTGGAGCTCACGGTGTTCACAGACCTCTGATGTCCCAATGCACTGACGTTGTCGAAGTTGCAAGGCGGTCAGCACTTCCTAGCATTTGTACCAATGTGAGCATGGTAAAAAAACACAGACCTGGCATTGTCTGTTCGCAGCCACGAGCTTCCTTATGTTGGGCGTCTTGCTGACCGGGCTGAACGAGGTAGAGAAAAGAGGAGGAATGATGCATCGCTGCCTGGCTGAGTGTAGACTATCAGCCATTATACTCCTTCATGGGTGCATTAGCAAGGGCTATGCGAATTTGATCAGGCATTTGCTGCTTGAAGAATTCTTTAAAAATAAAACAAGGATGGTGATCTCCCTGGAGATTTTCCACGTGGTCCAGTAGCTCTGAAGTCTTACTATCACCAAGTCCAGGCAAGGTGAGCAACTGCTTGGCACACTCAGGACTCTAAAAGTCTGTAAAAGGTGAAGCTTTAGCAACTGGTGTGTAACATGTTCAGATGAGTATTCTAGCAGACTCACCACTCTTGCAGCTGTGGAGTTACTGAGTGAAGCTACCACGTAGGAATATTTGCTGCGGCCCGCAGACCTTTCTCGCAACGTGAATTGGGCCTCGGCTTGAACAAATCAAGCAACTGCATCTTGTTCCCAAAACTCCAGCAGTTTCAATACAACTGCACTGGCCGACATGTTCAATAACTCTGGGGTTACCCCTGGAGCATCACAGGGTCACCAATGTAGATTTTCACAAATAAAACAGTGTGAGGTGTTCTATGTTTAGGAAAAGCCATCCCAACTCATTTATTGAATACCCAAAAACAGAACACATGGTAAAAGTCCTTTATATAATTACCTCATCATGTCAGACCAGCCTCTTAAAGTGAACACCAACTCAATGTCAGTGGTTATGAATTCTGTACATTTCCACCAGTTACTTTACTCTCATGCCCTCTGATCCAAGACTTCCCAATTATAGAAAACATCCTCTCCACATATACTCTATCTAGGCTTTTCGATATTCAGTAAGTTTCCCCCTCATTCTTCTAAACTCCAACGAATACAATCCCAGGGTCATCAACCATTCCTCATACGTTAACCCTTTCATTCCCAGGATCACTCTAGTAAACCTCCGCTGGGCCCTCTCCAATTCCAGAACATCTTTTCTTGGATAAGGGGCACCAAACTGCTCACAATACTCCAAGTGAGAACTGACCATTGCCTTATAAAGCCTCAGCATTACATTATTGCTTGTAATGTTCTAGTTTTCTTGAAATGACTGCTAACTTTGCATTTGCCTTCCTTTCTAGTGCCATAACCTGCAAGCTAACCTTGTAAGTTATCCTGCACAAGGGTACTAATCTCTTAGTACCGATACCTGTGAGCAACACAGACCCACAAAAGTGGAGCGGAAGTGAGACATCCCTGGTCAAGAGGGATTGCGAAAAAAAAGTTAGTTCTGGCCCTCCGATCTACTTCTGGAAAGTGGCTGACAGGTTACTAGGCTTGTATAGAATGTTTGCCTTTATTAGTTGAGGAATTAAGTTCAAGAATTTGGAAGTTATATTTCAGCTTTATAAAACCCTGGCTTGGACCTCATTCAGTTCTGGTCATCCCATTACAGGAAGGATCTGGAGCCTTTGGAGTAGGTACAGAAGACAGGTGCTGCCTGGACTAGAGGATATGAGCGCTTAAAGAGAGGTTGGACAAAATGGGTCAGAGCTGGAAAGGGTGACCTATCCTGGGCCCAACATATCGATGCAGTTAAAAAGAAGGCACAAGAGTGGTTATATTTCATTAGGAGATTTGGCATGCCACCAAAGACACTGACAAGTTTCTACAGAAGTACCATAGAGAGCATTCTAACTGGATCCATCACCATTTGGTATGGAGGGGTCTCTGAAGAGAACGGATATAAGCTACAGAAAGTTCGAACTCAGTCTGCTGGTCATGGGCACCGACCTTTCTAACATCGAAGACACCTTCAAGGTGCAATGCCTCAAAAAGATAGCATCCACCATCAAGGACTGGGGGTCTGATTGAAACAGATAAGATTATTAAGGGATTGGACACACTAGAGGCAGGAAACATGTTCCTGATGTTGGGGGAATCCAGAACCAGAGATCACCGTTTAAGAATAAGGGGTAGGCCATTTAGAACAGAGTTGAGGAAAAACTTTTTCACCCAGAGAGTTGTGGATCTATGGAATGCTCTGCCTCAGAAGGCAGTGGAGGCCAATTCTCTGGATGCTTTCAAGAAAGAGTTAGATAGAGCTCTTAAAGATAGCGGAGTCAAGGGATATGGGGAGAAGGCAGGAACAGGGTACTGATTGTGGATGATCAGCCATGATCACACTGAATGGTGATGCTGGCTCAAAGGGCCAAATGGCCTTCTCCTGCACCTATTGTCTATTGACTCCCATGCCCTCTTCTCATTCCTACCATCAGGAAGGAGGTACAGGAGCCTGAAGGCACACACTCAACGATTCAGGAACAGTTCTTCCTCTCTGCCATCAGATTTCTGAGTGGGCACTGAACCCAGGAACACTTCCTCATTAATTTTTCTTGTACTGCTCTCACATAATCACAAATTTCACAGCATTAAACCAGATTCTGATTCTGATTCTAACTACCTTGTTTTATTTTGGGATGGCAGGGACAAAGGGAAGACTTAATGGAGGTTTATAAAATTGTGAGAGGCATGGACAGAGTAGACAACCAGGGTTGACTAATACCAGAGTAATACCAGAAGGCATGTATTCAAGGTGAGAGAGGGATGTGCAGGGCAAATTGTTTTTGTTGCAGCGAGTGGTAGATGTCTGGAATATGCTATACCCTAAACATGATAGAGATTCTTAGAATGTGCATGAAGTGGAAGGATATGGACGTTGTGTAAGCAGAAGGGATTAGTTTAGATGGACATTTAATGATAGATTTAAGTAGTTCAGCACAATATCATGGGCCAAAGAGTCTGTTCCTGTACTCCGTGCGCAGTCACTTTACATTACTGACAATGTGGTACTGCTGTCTCTCAGCAGGATTTGATCCGGACCTCCGGTGCTGTCCGTGTGGAATTTTTCCATTTCCTTCAGGGGCTCTGGTTTTCTCCCACATCCCAGCGACGTACAGGTCCTCTGGTTATTTGGCCTTTGTAAGTTATTCCCCACTGAGTAAGAGATGTGGTTGAGTCTGGTTAGAGTCGATGGCTTTGCATCTGTCGACTCACTTCTCTGGACTTCAGTTATTCGCTTATTTTTGTTGCTTACACGATTTGTTTTTTCTGCACATTGGGTCTCTCTGGCGGTCTCTTTTAATGGGTTATACTGGGCTTCCTTGTTTTGTGCTGCCTGTTAGGAGACGAACCTCAAGGTTGCACATAGTGTACATACTTTGATATTAAATGTACTTTGAACTGCTTTGAACTTCGAATGTGGGAGAATGAGAGTCAAAGTTCAAAAGTTCAAAATTCAAAGTAAAATTTATTATCAATGTACATACTGTGTATGTTACCTTATGCTACCTTGAGATTCATTTTCTTACGGGCAATTTCAGGAAAATAAGTTAAAAGTTCAATGCTCTTTGTAAATTTTATTATCAAATAATATATATATATCACCAAATACAGCCCTGAGATTCATTTCCTGTGGGCATACTCAATAAATTTATAGAATAGTAGCTATAATAGTATCAATGAAAGATCAACTGCGTAAATAAAAATACAAATAAATAGCATGAAATAACAAGAGTCTGGAAAGTGAGATAATTGGTTGTGGGAACATCTCAATGGATGGGGATATGAGTGTAGTTGTCCCCTTTGTTGAAGAGCCTGATGGTTGAGGGGAAGTGGCTGTTTTTTTACCTAGTGGGGCAATTCCTGAGGAGTTTGACCCTTCTATCTGATGACAGCATTGAGGAAAGAGCATAGTCTGGGTGGTGAGGATCTCTGATGTTGGATGCTGCTTTCCTACAACCACATTTCATGTAGACGTGCTCCTTGGTTAGGATGATTTTACCCATGATGTACTGGGCCAAACCATGACCTTTTGAGGGATTTTCTGTTCAAAGGCATTGGTGTTTCCTTACCAGGATGTGGTACAGCCAGTTAATATACTCTCCACTACACATCTAAAGAAGTTTGTCAAAAGTTTTAGATGTCATGCCGAATATCTACAGACCCCTAAGGAAGTAGAGGCGCTGCCGTGCTTTCTTCACAATTGCATGGTTTTGCGCTAGATCCAGGGCAGGGCCTCTGAAATAGTAACACACAGGAATTTAAAGCTGCTCAACCTCTCCAGCTTTGCTCCTCCAATGAGGACTGACTCATGGACCTCTAGTTTCCTTCTCCTAAAATATACTATCAGTTCCTTGGTCTTGCTGACATCGAGTAGGAGGTTGATGTTAGAATTTTCAATCTCCCTCCTTTATGCTCATCTGTCACCACATCATTTTGGCTCACAACACTGGTGCCAACAACAAATAAAGAAATTCAAAAAGCTCCATGTAAGCTATGATTCACATGCAGCCAATGTGCAAAAGGAGGCAAATTGTGCAAGTGAAGAAATAAATAATACTGAGAAGATGCATTGTAAAAAAGTTGAAGGGAGTCTGTAAGTTGTGGAACCAGCACAGAGTTCTGGTGATTGAAGTTATCCATGTTGGTTCAGAATCCTAGTGTAATAACTGTTCTTGAACCATGTTGTGTGGAATCTAAGGCTTCTGGACCTCCTGCCTGATGGTAGCAGTGTGAAGAGAGCATGGCGTGGATAGTGGGATTTGATGATGGATGCTGGTTTTGTACGGCAGCGCTCCTTGTAAATTAAATCAATAGTGGGGAGGACTGACTGAGGTGTATCCACCACTTTCTGTAGTCTTTTTTGTTCCGGTGCATCGGCTTTGAAATTAAAAGGATGCTTGATGATTGACAAGGATTCGATGGACTGAACAGCCTGATTCCTCGCTGTATGTGGCCGTGACAGATTGCAGCTTGGATCACTGCCAAATTTCTGTACCCCTGCTGGGAAGTTGGTCAAGGATATTATTCATCTACAGTCGTCAGATTTAATTTCTCTGCAGTCACAACAAAATCTAACTGCTTATCTCACTTTGGCCCGTGCGCTATCAAACTTGGCCAACTACAATGAGTCACCAAGACTATTTCTTTCTAATTTCTTTAAGTATTTTTTCACTTGATTCATTAAATAATGAGGCATTTGTAATAAGCAGCAGCAGCTCTGTGTTGTCTAATGATTTAAACTTAGATGGACAAGCAATATGAGGATACCACCCACCCTGCTCACGGACTGTTTGTCCCACTCCCATCAGGGAGGAGACTACATAGCATTCACGTCAGGATCACAAGACTCAAAAACAGTTACTTGGCCCAAGCAGCAAGTCTGATCAACACCTCCACCCACTAACTTCACCACTGCTTCATTATTTTCCATCAGTCACCTTGGGTACAGCTTGAGCATGTACATGAGCTATTTAATATATTTATATTTATTGTGTTTATTATTATTATTATTGGGTTCTTTATCTTTTGTTTTGTTTTTGTGTTGCATCAGACCTAGAGTAACAATTACTTTGTTCTCCTTACACTTGTGTTCATGAAATGACATTAAACAAGCATGAATCTTGAATAAAAATGAAGTTGCCTGGTACAGCAAAAATTGAAATGTTGTTTGTCCATAAGGCCATAAGACATAGGAGCAGAATTAGACCATTTGGCCCATCATGTCTGCACTGGCATTTCATCATGGCTGATCCCAGATCCCATTCAAATCCATACACCTGCACTCTCACAATATCCTTTGATGCCAAGACCAATCAAAATTCCTCCTTATTTCTGTTCTAAAAGGATGCCCCTCAATTTTAAGGCTGTGCCCTCTAGCTTTGGATACCTCCACCACAGGAACATCCTCTCCACCTTCACCTTATCTAGTCCTTTCAACATTCTGTTGGTTGCAATGAGATCCCCATGCATTCTTCTAAATTCCAGTGAGTACAGGCCCAAAAAGGTGTCAAATGCTCCTCATACGTTAAACCTCTTCATTCCTGGAATCATCCTCGTGAACCTCCTCTGGACTCTCTCCAATGACAACACACCTTTTCTGAGATGTGGGTCCCAAAACTGTTGACAATATTCCAAATATGTCCTGACCAGTGTCTTATAAAACCTCATCACTATCTCCTTGCTTTTATATGATATTTCCCTTGAAATAAATGCCAACATTGTATTTGCCTTCTTTACCAAAGACTTAAATTATAAATTAACCTTCTGGGAGCCTTGCATGAGGACTCCTAAGTCCCTCTGTACCTCTGATGTTTGAACCTTCTCCCCATTTAGATAATAGTCTGCACTATTGTTTCTTTTACCAAAATGCATTATCATACATTTCTCAACACTGTATTCCAACTGCCACTTTTTTGCCTATTCTTCCAATTTGTCTAAGTCCTGCTGCAATTGCATTGCTTCCTCAGCACTACCTACACATCCAACTATCTTCATATCATCTGGAAACTTTACCTCAAAGTGTCATAAGGGGACGTGAGACTGGACCCAAATGCAGGACGCAGGCACTGAAGTACTGGGGTCAGGACGGGACAAGCTAAAGGATAGGACAAGGTGTGGAGACTGTGGCGTTCATGGAGATCGTGGCATTCAGAGAGGATCCTGGAGTTCAGAGAGGATCTTGGAGTTCAGAGAGGATCTCGAGGCTTGGCTAGAGGCAGGGGTCTTGAGGCTTGGGTCTTGAGGTCTTGAGGCTTGGCTAGAGGCTGGGGTCTAGAGACTTGAGTCTTGAGACTTGCTTGAGGCTGAGGTCCTGAGGCTTGGCTAGAGGCTGGGGTCTAGAGACTTGAGACTTGCTTGAGGCTGAGGTCCTGAGGCTTGGCTAGAGGCTGGGGTCTTGATGCTTGGGTCTTGAGGCTGGTGTCTTGGGACTAGGAATGCTGGGATGATAGCCCCCTGGGCAGGCCGCAGAACTCCTGGGCTGGGCCCAGATCTCCCAGGCAGGACACAGGAGCCTGGGCAGGTCGTGGGGCACAACCTGTCGGAGGCGAAGGATAGGAAGGGGCAGAGTCTCCCGCTGGGCAACGGCAGTCCGGCCTGGCTTACCCAATGAAGGCAAGGGGTAGGAAGGGGCAGAGCCCTCCACCGGGCAACAGCAATCTGGTCTGGATGACCCGACGGAGGCCAGGAATAGGAAGGGGCAGAGCCCTCCGCTGGGCAACGGCAATCCGGCCTGGCTTACCCAACGGACGCAAGGGGTGTGAAGTGAGTTCGGTCCAGGCTGACTTCAAGACTCACTGCGGCCTGAAGACTCAGGCGGGCTACGGAGCAGCCCAGTCCATAACTCACTCACAGAATTTGTCGTTAACAATGGTACTCCAAGCCGGGCCAGATAGGACGACCCCCCAGCTATACTCACTCCCAGAGCCCCTTACATTCACACTCAACAGATAGGCATCAGGTGCACCTTCTTGAGCCCAACCAAGCTAAGATGATCCCCAGGTGTGACTATTTGAGTTCAAGGCAAAACGAGAGGCGGGCGAAGGACCCGGAGTCCGAAGTCCACAGACTGGATCAAGAGCTGGAACGTGGACTTCGGACCTGACCATAACACAAAGTCATCAACTCCACTATCTAAATCAATGAGAAACAATATGAAATGTAGCGGTCCCAATACTGACCCCTGAGGAACATCACTAGTCACTGGGAGCCAACCGGAAAAGACCCCCTTTATTCCCACTTGCTGCCTCCTACCTGTCAGCCATTCTTTTATCCATGCCAGTAT
The DNA here is from genome assembly GCF_030144855.1 of Hypanus sabinus. Lineage (NCBI taxonomy): Eukaryota > Metazoa > Chordata > Chondrichthyes > Myliobatiformes > Dasyatidae > Hypanus > Hypanus sabinus. The sequence goes on from NC_082717.1 coordinate 10,495,050, forward strand.
ACCTCCTGTAACACCATAGGATTTTCTCTTGTTAACCAGCCTCACTTGAGGCACCTTATGAAATGCCTTCTGAAAATCTAAGTAAATGACATCCATTACCTCTCCTTTGTCCACCCTCTCGAAGAATTCTAACAGATATGTCAGGCAAGATTTCCCTTTCCAGAAACCATACTGACTTTGACTTATTTTATCATTAGTCTCCAAGTACCTCGAAACCTTGTCCTTAATAATGGACTCCAACACTTCCCCAACCTTGAAGTTAGGCTTTCTTTTTGTGTGCCATACTCTGCCAGAGCCTCGGCGGCCACTTTTTTCAAAGTGGTTGTCTTGGAGGAAAAATTCTGTGAGTTGTCCCCTACGTCCTTCTCACAGCACAGTTTTTTTTTTACGAGGCCAAGTTGCGAGCTCAACACACAACTTGGCATGGATGGAAGGCGTGTCTGGGAGCAACGCGACTGGAGTGAAACTCAGGAACCTTCTCTCTGGAGTCCAGTGCTTCTGTCAGAAGTTAGGCTAACTAGCCTATAATTTTCTCTCTTTTGTCTTCCTGCCTTCTTAAAGAGTGGAGTGACATTTGCAATTTTCCAGTACTACAGGACCATGCCGGAACCAAATTATTTTTGAATGATCATGACCAATGCATCTGTTATCTCTTCAGCAACCTCTTTTAGGATACTGGTTCCATCTGGTCCAGGTGATTTGTCCACTTTAAGAGCTTTGAGTTTTCTTAGCACTTTTTCCTTTGTAATAGCAATGACACTCACTCCTGCTCCCTGACACTCACAGACTTCTGACATACAGTAGTGTTTTCCATAGTAAAGGCTGAATCAAAGTACTTATTAAGTTCATCTGCCATGTCTTTGTCTCTCGTTACCTCCTCACCAGTATCATTTTCCAGTGGTGCAATATCAACCCTCACTTCCCTTTTACTCTTTATTTAACTGAAAATACTTTTCATATCCTGCTTTTTTATTATTGTATAGTTATCTGTTATATTTCATCTTTTCCCTTCTTATAGATTTTTAGTTGCTTTTTTTTTGGATTTTCAAAGTTTCCCAATCATCCAACTTCCCACTCACTTTTGCTACCTTATGTGCCCTTTCCGTGGCTTTTATGCAGTCCTTAACTTCCCTTGTCAGCCACAGTTGCCAACCCCTGACATTTGAGAACTTCTTCTGTGGGACATATCTACCCTGCATCTGGTGAACTATTCCCAGAAGCTTCAGCCACGACTGTTCCGATGTCATCCCTGCCAGTATCCTCCTCCAATCCGCATGCGCAAGCTCCTCGCTCATGCCTCTTTATTCCTTTGCAATACTGATACACGTGACTTGTGCTTCTCCCTCTCAAACTGCAGTATGACTGTCTCCTAAGGGTTCACTTACGTTAAGCTGATTAATAAAATTGGAGTTATTACACAACACCCAATCTAAGATAGCTTTTATTGTAGTAGGCTCGAGCACAAACTGCTCTAAAAAGCCATCTCGTAGGCATTCAACAAATTCCCTCTCTTGCAATCTGTCACCAACCTGATTTTCCCATATTGAAGTTCCCCTTTACAATTGTGTCATTACCCTTATTAATTGCCTTTTCCAGCACCCTTTGCAATCTCAACCCCACATCTTGGCTTCTAGTTAGAGGCCTATATATGATTCCCATAATGCTTTTTTTTACCCTTGCAGTTTCTTAACTCTACCCACAAAAGTTCGACATTCTCTGACCCTATGTCACCTCTCTCTAAAGATGTAATTCCATCTCTTACCAACAGAGCCACACCACTGCCTATGCCTTCCTGACTGTCCTTTCGATACAAAGTCTATCCTTTGATGTTAAGCTCCCAACTAAGGCCTTCTTTCAGCCATGACTCATTGATGCCCATAACATCATACCGGGCCAATCTCTAGTAGTGCCATGAGTTCATCCACATTATTCCAAATGCTACGTACATTTAAGTATAGCACATTCAGTTCTGCTTCTTTGCCCTTTCAAATTTTGCCTCTGTGGTACAACTTAACTCTTTGCTCTGTCTGCAATTGTACCCAATCATTGGCTTGTCCTTCCTTACAATCATATTACATATTACATCATCTGCTTGTAAATTGCTGGCTCATCCTCAGCTCTATCATCCTGGTTCCCAGTCCCTTGCTATATGTTGACTTAGCAAGGAGGAACAAGAATCAGGTTTTGTTCTCATTGACTTAGAAAACCTGAAATTTGTTGTTTCGGATCAGCAACTGACCCGGCATGAGATGAGGAATTACTGCGGGCTTGTTCTTGTAGAAACATGGCTCCAGACAACATTCCATGCGCCATCAATGTTCAGGCCATGCCACTCAGGGACTTGTACTGATGTTATTTTGTGACTGTGTTGTGCTTTATTGTAACTATACGTGCTCTGTGCTGTGCTCCAGAGGAACCCTGCTTCATACATAAATACATATATATGTAGGTATTCATACATAGTTGCATACACGTGTACGGGTGAATGATAACAAGTTTGAAGTTGAGCTTAAAAGATTTCATAAGAACTTGAGAGGAAACCTTTTCACCCTGAGGGTGGTCAGTATACGGAATGAGCTGCCCGAGGAAGAGGCTGAGGCAAATATTTACCTCTTGGATTGGTACATGGAGAGGAAAGGATCAGAGGGATATGGAGCAAACACAAGGAAATGAAACTGGCTAACTGGGATGGGAATATTGTTATGCATGGCTTATTTCCTTTCCGTCTGACTCTATGACTCAATGGTATGATCACGTGATTGAAATAGACACTTTATTTGCAATGATGATATCTGCACACATTGTGCATATTACTCAATGGCCACTTTGTTAGGTACACCTGTAATCCTTGTTAATGCAACTATCTAATCCGCCAATCATGTGGCAGCAACTCAATACATAAAAGCATGCTGACATGGTCACGAGTTGTTGTTCAGAACAAATATCAGAATGTGAAAGAAATGAGATCTAAATGACTTTGATCAGGGAATGATTGTTGTTGCCAGATGGGGTGGTTGAGTATCCCAGAAATTGCTAATCTCCCGAGATTTTCATGCACAACGGTCTCCAGAGTTGATAGGAAATGGAGCAAGAAACAAAAACAAAATCCAGTGAATGGCAGTTCTTTGCGTGAAAATACCTCATTAATGAGAGAGGTCAGAGGAGAACGGCCAGACTGGTTCAAGCTGACAGGAAGGTGACAGTAACTCAAATCACCACACGTTACAACAGTGTATGCAGAAAAGCTTCTCTGAATGCACAACACATCAAACCTTCAAGCACATGGGCTACAGCAGCAGAAAGCCACAAACACACTCAGTGGCCACTTTATTAGGGACAAGAGCTTCTTAATAAAGTGGCTACTGAGTGTATACAGTACCAGCACCATATGTCGGTGTTGCTCAGTATTAGATGAAGTTAAAATATCCACCCATGTTTTGAAGAATCCTGTATCCTACAACTATTAAGTTTAATGTTCAAAGTACCTTTATTATCCAAATATGTGTGAGATTTGTCTCCTTACTGGCAGCCACTAAACAAAGAAACACACTAGATCCCCATTAAAAAGACCAACACAACAAAGACTGTCAAATGCCCAAAGTGTGAAAAAAGAACAAATTGTGCAAACAATAAAAATTAAACAAATAGCAGACAGAACATGAACCCAGAAAGACTCCCTGAAAGTTAAGTCCAGACCTTCAGAGACCAGTTCAGCACTGAGGTGAGTGAAACCGGTCTAGGAGCCTGAGGGCTGCAGGCCACAGCCATGGAGCCCGTACAGTGAGTGAAGCCCATTCAGGAGACCAATGGCGTCAGGCCAGCAACTGCTCCTGAACCTGGTGACGTGGGACCCAAGACTCCTGCACCAAGCAGACAGTGCTGAGCACCTGTTCGATTTCCACTCTCGTCCTCGACAACTTTAATCTTGCTTCGATACTTTAGTCAGCGTGGAGTGAGGGAGCTGACCACGAGTCAATCATCCACCATCAGGCATCGATGCGATGTCCAGCCCCAGCGATAGCTGCCCCGGCCGTCCCTGCACTCTCGAGAGTCTAGTTTGCCAAATCCCCAGGAGACTGTAAAAGTTCCAGCTCATTTAGTCGGATCAAAAGGACATCCTTAAAAGGGAAATTATAGACTGCAACAATTGCAGTTCAGAAGAAGTACATCTGGAGTATCTAGTAGTTTTGTGAGTGTTCTGCGAAACATTGCCATTGGTCGTTGATGCCATCTTACCAAGATACATTGATACATCTACAGATAACTGTTTACAGTTTTCTGATTGGTTACATCATGGTCTGGTTCAGCAATTCAAATTCGTAGGAGCGTAAGTAGTTGCAGAGAGTAATGGACTGCGCGGTATATCATGGCATATCCCTCCCCTCCATCGGCCCTGCCTCAAGAGATAAAATCCAACATCAAAGATCCCCACCATCTGGCCCATGCCATCTTCTCACGGCTATGAGAGGAAGGAATATTAAAGGGAATCTGAGGGGGTGAAGATTTTTTTTAACACAGGGAGTCATTGATATCTGGAATGCATTGCCAGAGGAAATATGGAAGGCAGATGTAATTATTCTGTTTGAGAGGACAGGACATGTAAATAGGCAAGGCTGAGAAGAGTATACTTTCCACCAAGTGAGGTACTTGGAACACACTTCTAAAGAGAGTGGTGAAAGAAGAGACAGTGAACGTCTGGAACGTCTAGACAAGCATTTGAATCACTCACGTATGGGTGGTTACAGGTTACATGCAGAAAAATCGATCAAAGTGGTCACAGTATTGGTGACCTGTACGGATTGGCGCTGTGCTAGCTGGTTCAAGAACCAAACGGTTGAAGGGATATAGCTGATTTTGAAGCTGGTGGTGTGGGACTTCAGTCTTCTGTACCTCCTGTCTGACGGTAGCTGACAGAAGGTGGCGTGGTCCTGATGGTGGGGATCTGTGATGATGGGTATTTTCTCCTGGAACCGGTGCCTCATTCTGGTTTTCCTGCACTTAGCCTGTAAACAAGTAAACTCATCCAGAATGCTAGACTTGCCCTTGGCTACAACCCAGGCCCTTTCGAGTTAGCGATGGAGAAGTGGTCACTAAACAAACAATTATCCATTATGGACGTTCAGGCACATCCTCTCCATGACCTACTGAATTGGCGGCAGAGCACCTTTTTGAACAGATTCATTCAGCTCCGCTGTCACAAGGATCGTTACAGAAAACCTTTCCTACCAAATACAATAAGCATATACAACAGGTCATCTCTGTGTGACAGGAGAACGCACATCATAGTACAATAGTCTATGTTTTATTATTTTATACATTATTATTGCATGTTATTGCACATTGGTAAATTATTATTATTCACCAATTATAAAGTCAGGATAACAATAAAGTCTACACACTGCTCAAAGTGTTTTTAAACGTTGCTGTTTGTAACAAAAGAATTTCTTGGGATCAATAAAGAACTTATCATTATTATTATTAACCATCCATGCCCAAGCAGCGCTATGACACTTTGCACTAAAATCTATGTTTTTGTATTAATTGTGTTTTCTTGTTAAAAAAAAGTTTAATTCACGCTTAACTTCTGTTTTTTTTCTTGTGGATGCCCTGATCTGATGTTGCTACAAGTCAGTATTTCATTGTACTTGTGCTTGCGCTATGACAATAAACTTGACTTTGATTTTGACTCTCATCTCACGGATGCTGCCTGACCCGCTGAGTTCCTCAAGCACTTTGTGTGTATTGCTCTGGATTTCCAGCATCTGAAAAATCTCTTGTGTTTATGTCATGAAAATTGTTGTTCTGCGGCAACCTTAGGAACGCAGAACGTTACAGCACGGTACAGGCCGCCCTTAGACCTACAATGTTGTGCCAAACATTTAACTTACTATCATATGAACCTAATCCTTCCTTCCTACATAACCCTCCATTTTTCTATCATATCATTTTCCATCACCTCACACGTTTCTGTATTAAATTCACATAATTGCACTGCGATGGACAGGATAGGTCTACAACGGGTGGTCAAAACTGCCCACTGGATCACTGGCACCAGCCTACCCATCAGCAAGGACTTGACATATATATAGAAAAGTGCTGGAAAAAGGCCAGTAACATCATGAAGGATCCTACCATCCCTGCTCATAAACTGTTTGTCCCGCTCCCAAGAAGGAGGAGACTTCATAGCGTCCACGCCAGGACCACCAGACTCAAAAAAACAGTTACTTTCTCCAAGCAGTGAGGCTGAGCAACACCTCCACACCTCCAACCACCGCTAGTTTATCATTTGCTGCCAGAGTCACCTTATGCTCCTGTGCCTTAGGTCTCTTTATGGACAAAGAATCGACCAACATATATAAGCTACCTTAAGATTTATATTTATTTATATTTAATGTGCTCTTCATAATTATTCTGTTTTTTTGTGCTGGTTTGGATCCAGAATAACAATTATTTCATTTTTCTTTTCAACTGTTTACTGGAAATGACATTAAACTGCCTTGAATATTTTAGAACTTCTGAATCTTTTGGATTTGCCACTGGCTAGACCATCTATATTCTCCTACAGTCTACGACTCGAAGTCAGTAAGACTAGGAATTGATTGTGCACTTCACAAAGAGGAAGCAGGAGTACACAACAGTCCTCATCGAGGGCTCTGCGATGGAAAGGGTGAGCATCTTCCGGCTCCTGGGCATCAGTAACTCTGAGGATCTGCCCTGGGACCAAAATTACAGGAAAGATTCCAGCATGGATAAAGCAGTGGCTGATTGGCAGGAGGCAAAGTGTGGGAATAAAGGGAGCCTTTTCTTGTTGGCTGCCAGTGACTAGTGGTGTTCCATAGGGATCTGTGTTGGGACTGATTCTTTTTATGTTGTGTGTCAGTGATTTGGATGATGGAATTGATGGTTTTGTTGCAAAGTTTGCAGATGATATGAAGGTAGATATGAGGGGCAGGCAGTATTGAGAAAGTAGAAAGGCTGCAGAAGGACTTAGTAAGATTAGGAGAATGGTCAAAGAAGTGGCAGATGGAATGCATTATCAGGAGGTGTATGGTCATTGCACTTTAGTAGAAGAAATGAAAAGATTGACTATTTTCTAAATGGAGAGAAAATACAAAAACGTGAGGCATAAACGGACTTGGGAGTCCTTGTGCGGGGTTCTCTAAATGTTACTTTGCAGGTAGAGTATGTGGAAGGCAAAAATAATGTTAGTATTCATTTCAAGAGGACTAGAATATAAAAGCAAGGATGTAATGTTGAGACTTTATAAGGCATTGGTGAGGCCTTATTTGGAATATTGTGAGCAGTTTTGGGGCCCTTATCTTAGAATGGATGTGCTGATACTGCAGAGGGTTCAAAGGAGGTTTATGAAAATAAATCCAGGATTGAAGGCTCTTTGAAGAGCACTTGATGGCTCTGGGCCTGTATTCACTAGAATTCAGAAAAATGAGAGGTGACCTAATTGAAATCTATCGAATGGTGAAAGGCCTTGATAGAGTGGATGTGGGAAGAATGCTTCATTTGGTGGGAGAGTCTAAGACCAAAGGACACAGCCTCAGAGTAGAGGGGTGTCCTTTTAGAATGGAGATGAAGGAATTTCTTTAGCCAGAGAGTGGTGAATCTGTAGAACCTGTGGAATTCTTTGCCACAGACATATTGTGGAGGCTAAGTCTTTATGTACATTTAAGGGAGAGGTTGACAGATTGGTCAGTGCATGAAGAGATATGTGGAGAATGCAAGGAGATTAAGGCTGAGAGGAAAATTGGATCAGCCATGATGAAATGGCAGAGCAGACTCGATGGGCCAGATGGACTGATTATGCATCTATATCTTAAGGTCTTATAGTCTTAAAATACACTCCACTACTCATCTGTAGATGTTCATCAATTTTTTAGATATCATGCCAAATCTTCGCAATCTCCTGAGCAAGTAGAAATACTGCCTTTCTTTCTTCATAATTGCACTTACATGCTGGCCCAGAACAAGTCCTCTGGAATGATAACACCAAGAAATTTAAATTGCCGGCCCTCTCTGCCTCTGACCCTCTGACGAGGACTGACTCATGGATCTCTGGCTTCCCCCTCCTGAAGTTAATAATCAGTCCCTTGGCCTTGTTGGCATTGAGTGAGAGGTTGGTGTTGTGGCACCACCCAGCCAGATTTTCACTCTCACTCCAATATGCTGATTCATCACCTCCACTGGTTGGCGCCATCTTGTTGGCCCTAACCCGTAAATCCTTGGAACGTGAGAAGAATTAGGAGCACCCAAGGGAGCCTCACACAGTCGCGGGGAGAACGTACAAGCTCCTTACAGGCAGCAGTGGGGAATCAAACCTGGGTTGTTGGTGGCAACCGCAGCACCACCGTGCTGCCCCATTTGAAAGCATAAACTCCGCAGATCAGGCAGCATCTACAGAGAGGAATAAAAACTCAAAGCACTCAGGAGGGTTATATCAACACACACAAAATGCTGGTGGAACACAGCAGGCCAAGCAGCATCTATAAGGAGAAGCGCTGTCAACGTTTCGGGCCGAGACCCTTCGTCAGGAGGGTTATATCATTGCCTTTCCCGCTGAAGCAATCGTCAGCCAGCAGACACTCACTATTGGAGACTAAAATGTAAAAACACGTGTAACATGTTAGTCGTCTTGAATGATGAAACAACAGTGAAAGTGATCTACAACCTTTGGACTTACTTCCTACTAAGGACCCTACAATTCATGTCTCAGTATTATTTATTTACTCTTACTAATTTTCTTTGTGTTTGCACGGTTTTGCCTCCTTTTTTTTTATTTACTGAGATACAGTAGGCCCTTCGGCCCTTTGAGCTGTGCCGACCAGCAAATCCCCTGATTTAACCCTAACCCTAACCAGTTTTTCATTGATCCTGTTGTTTTCTCCGTTCTACTGTGAAAGTCTGTGAGAAAGTAAATCTCAGGGTAGTGTATAGTGACATACAGTACAGTTACTTCGATAATAAATTTACTTTGAACTTTGAACAGCAGCCCGTGGGTCCCACATGGCAGAACTGGTTCTGAATTGTCCAGCACTTCACACCAACGGACGTTTGAAGAACATTTGGTGCACTTTCACCTCACACATTAACAACGTGAACTCCTCCATTAGATTCTCGGCTGGACTCAATCCCAAGTGTACATTGCTTTTATGTAAGCCATCCGAAGCACTTGATTACACTCCAGTCTGCAGCTCGTTCTCTAGCTACCCGTTATTCTATATTTAAACCTTCAGAACCCCTTGATTAGATTCCAGGCCTGAGAGAGTGGTGGAAGCGGAGATGATAACAGCTTTTCAGAAGTGTCTAGACAAGCACTTGAAACATTCAGGCACAGAAGGAATTGAAACTCGGTTTATTATCGTCACATGTACAGACCAGGTGCTGGAAGATGGGATTATTATTAATGAGTGCAGAATGGTTGGTATGATGAGCTATGTTGGTTTATTACTGTCACATGCTCTAAGGTACAGTGAAAAACTTTGTATTGCATGCCATGAATTGGGATCATTTCATTACAACTGTGCATTGAGGTTGTACAAGGGGAAAAAATAACAGTGTTCAGAGTAAAGTGTTGCAATCGCAGAGGAAGTGTAGTGTTGGCAGACTATGAGGCTGTGACGAGGTGGATTAGGAGGTCAGGTGTCTGTTTTGTCATACTAGGGGACTGTTCGATAGTCCTACGACAATGAACTAGAAGCTGTCCTTGAGCCCGATGGGGCGTGCTTTCAGCGTTTTGTATCTTCTGCCTGAAAGGAGGGGAGAGAAGAGAGAGTGCCGGGGGTGATTATATTGGCTGCTTTACAGAGTCCATGGTGGGGAGGCTGGTTCTCATGATTTGCTGAGCTGCAGCTCCTTGCTGTCATGTGCAGAGCAGTTGGAAACTAAGCCATGATGCAGCCAGATAGGATGCTCTCTATGGTGCATCGATAAATTTGTTAAGGGTCAACGAGGGCATACCAAATTTCTTTAGCTTCCTGAGGAAGGAGAGATGCTGGTGCGCTTTCTGGGCCGTGACATCAATGTGGTGGACCAGGCCAGGACATCAGTGACATTCGCACCCAGGAACTTGAATTTCTCAACCCGCTCAGACTCAACACTGTTAATGTAGACAGGAGGGGGTGAGAAGCAAAGAAGTAATTGGAGGCAGACACTAGCTGGAGAACGGGGGAAGAATAGACAACTGTTGGTTGTTGTCTTTCATAATGTTGGCAACTTTCCCGAGGACCGTAGACAAAGTCCATCAAGGGGAGGCTGGCCTCTGTGATGAGTTGAGCAGAGACCACAGCTCTTTGCAGTTCCTTACAGTCATGGGCAGAGCTATCACAGCAAGCCGTGATGCATCCAGAGAGGATGATTATCTGAAAGAGTGCTTTCTAGGGGTACTTCCTACACAGATCATCTTCAAAACTTCCAGATTGTTTAATGTGATTTCCAGTAAAGGATCTGATGCAACACAAAATAAACACAATAAGATAAAGAACACAACAATGACAAAAATAATACATAAGATAGCATATACATAGATTGTATGTTCAGAAAATGACACTAGGCATGGGAGTGTCTGTACATAAAGTGACTCTAATAGGAAATGAGGAAGTAGTGGTGGTTGGAGGTGTGAAGGGATGGGTTAGTGGGTGGAGGTGTTGATCAGATTTACTGCTTGGGGAAAGTAACTGTTTCTGAGTCTGGTGGTCCTAGAATGGATGCTACATAGCCTCCTCCTAGATGGAAATGGGACATTGTGTGTGTGTGTGTGTGTGTGTGTGTGTGTGTGTATTGGAAAGCCAGCTTTGTGCCCATGAGACCCCCATCACCCAGGACATGCATTGTTCTCATTGTTACCATCACAAAGAAGGTACAGGCCTCTGAAGGCACACACTTATTGATTCAGGAACAGCTTCTTCATCTCTGCCATTTAATTTTGGAATGGACAATGAACCCATGAACACTACCTCACTAGTTTTATTTATTATTTCTGTTTTTGCACCATTAATCTAATATACATACAAATACTTATCATAATTCATGTTTTTCTCCATTATTATGCAATGCAAAGTACTGCTGCACCGAAGACAACAAATTTCATGACAGACAAGAGAAAATCTGCAGATGCGGGAAATCCAAGCAACACACACAAAATGCTGGAGGAACTCAGCAGGCCAGGCAGCATCTATGAAAAAGAATACAGTCGAAGTTTTGGGCCGAGATCCCTCAGAAGGATTTCATGACATAAGCCTGTGATATTAAACCTGATTTTGATTTTAATCTTGAAATGTAAAAAGCAGAAACCTACAGTTAAAATGTAGATGTATTATACAGATGTTACAGCCAAACTTTTCATTTGTTGCCTTTTGTGACACTCGGGAATATGCTTCAAACCATGTGTAACCTATTTGATAGGATTACAGTCTGTAATCACTCTCCCTTTTCTATTGTTCTATATATAAATCACCAGAACCTCTCAATTAGATTACAGCTGGTAATGTTGTTAATGGTGTCTATTCTGTCTGAGCTCATATCAATTACAAAAAAGGCTGCATTACCAGAAAGCAACAAACCACTTTCTTATTCCAACTCCGAAATATATTGTCAGCGTTCCACTATGTGCATTTTCCTTAAAGCTGGTCACAGTTTCTCTTGTTAGCTCATTTCCATTATCCCGCACCATCACATTCCCCCAACACTGCACTGCACTATAAAAACTTTAAACCTCTTTTGATAATGCTGTTTACATTGTAAATACATGCTAGTATTTACATATTTATGCATATTTTATTTCATATCCATACTTCATTTTTAATCTAATTTGTTATTCTTTATCAGTGTTGTTTCATAAGATGTAAGAGCAGAATTAGCCTATTTGGCCCATCGTTTGCTCCACCATTTCACCATGGCTGATCCATTTCCCTCTCAGCCCCAATTTCCTGCCTTCCCTCCATATCCCTTCATGCTCTGACCAATCACGAATCTATCAACCTCTGCCTTAAATATACATAAAGACTTGGCCTCCATAGCAACCTATGATAATGAATTCCACAGATCCACCACTCTCTGGAAAAGAATACAGTCATCCTCATCTCTGCCTCCTCATCTCTGTTCAAAAAGGACACCCCTCTATTTTAAGGCTGTGTCCTCTGGTCTTAGATTCCCTCACCATTTGAGACATCCACTCCACAGCCACTCTATCAAGGCCTTTCAACATTTGATAGGTTTCAATGAGGTCATCCCTCATTCTTCTAAATTCCAGTGAGTACAGACCCAGAGCCATCAAAAGCTCTGCATCTGACAAGCCTTTCAATCCTGAAAAAATTTTCATGAACCTCCTTTGAACCCTCTCCAATGTCGTCACATCCTTTCTTAGATAAGGGGCCCAAAACTACTCATAATATTCCAAGTGAGGTCTCACCAGTGCTTTATAAGGACTCAGCACTACAGCCTTGCTTTTACATTCTAGTCCTCCTGAAATGAATGCTGACAATGCATTAGCCTTCCTCACCTCTGATTCAATCTGCAAATTAACCTTAAGGAAATTTTGCACTGGGACTCCAAAATCCCTTTGCATCTCAGATTTTTGTATTTTCTCTCCATTTAATAAAATAGTCTACATTTTTATTTCTTCTGCCAAAGTGCATGACCATGCACTTACCAACACTGTATTCCATCCACCACTTCTTTGCCCATTCTCCTAATCTGCCAAAGTCCTCCTGCAGCTTCTTGACTTCCTCAGAACTACCTGTCCCTCCAGCTATCTCCGTACTGTTCATTGTGTTTGTTGCATGTCACACCCTGACCAACACTCCGCAGCAAACTCCCAATATATGTAAATGTACATGTGAATAAAGGTGATCCTTGGTCCTTGATCTTTGAACTAGCAGCATGGTTAACTTCACATACCTCGACTCAGAACTGATTCCACAACCTATAGACTAAATTTCAAGGATTATACAACTCATGTTCTCAGTATTATTTATTTTTTATTTGCACGATTTGTCTTCTTTTGCACATTAGTACTTAACCAGTTTTTGTTTATATGTCATTTTTAATAAATTCTATTGTATTTCTTTATTTTCCTGTAAATGCCCGCACCTGCAAAAAGCTGAATCTCAGGGTTTAATTATCCTTTGATAATAAACTTACTTTGAGTACTGAATTTTGAAAGAAACCCCATTTGACTCAGTTAAGTGATGCCCATGATTGTAATGGCAGGATTCCTGTTTGGATCCTTGAACTCATGATGATCCTCCAATTAATTTTTAATTCTGCTTCTGCTGTGAAAACCGTGCTCCACCGTAAGTGGTTTCACTTGAAGCTGAGATGCCAGAGATAGTTGTGTAAAGAAAAGCCTTCACAAAAACTCAAAGCACTTCTCAGCTCCTGAGATATCCCGCTGACCAGCGTGTACACTGTTCTGCCCACCACTGACAGCATCGATAGGAGGTGATGCCCCATCTAGCATCGAGGATCCCCACCATCCTGGCCATGCCCTCTTCCCACTGCTACTACCATCAGGAGGTGCACGCCACGCATGCAGCAGGTCAGCAGGTCAGGCATGCCTGACGTCCTGTGCCACCAGGTTCATGAACAGTTACTTCCCTACAACTATCAGGTCATTGAACTAACCTGTACCACACAAACCCTCCATCAGCAAAACGGCACTACGGCTCACCTTTTGCATTACCATGAACTTGTCTCCAGTTGTGTCTCTGATTTAGCACTGAGGTCTTTTATTTTTAGTTCTTAGAGATCAAAAACAGAACATGGACGGATGGGAGGGGTATGGAGGGCTATGGTCCCGGTAGAGTTCAGTGGCGCTAGGTGGAATAACTGCCTAGATGGGCAGAAGGTCCTGTTTAAGTGTTGTGGTGATTCATGACTCTATGACTGCATGAGAGGAAGGAATTTTAAAAGGAATCTGAGTGTTTGGATTTTTTTTTACACAGGGAGTCATTGATATCTGGAAAGCATTGCCAGAGGAAATAGGGAAGACAGATGTAATTATTCTGTTTAAGAGGCATTTGAACAGACACTTCAATAGGCAAGGCTCAGAAGAGTATGTTTTTTACCAAGTGAGGCGGGGTGGGGGGGGGGGGGGGGTTACCTGAAACACACTTCCAGTGAGAGTGGTGCAAGAGACGTTGACATCGTTTAAGAATGTCTAGACAAGCACTTGACTCACTTGAGCATGAATGGTTACTGGCTAAGTACAGGAAAATAAATATGAAGCACTGCCTCCAGAAGGGAACTTCCATTATCAAAGATCCCCATCGTCCAGGACACACCACCTTCTCGCGGTTACCACTGGCCAGGAGCTTACAGAAGCCTGAGATCCCACACAACCAGCATGAACAACAGATCCTTCACTTTATAAACTCCAGAGATTCTGCAGATGCTGGAAATCTAGAGTAGCACACACAAAACGCTGGTGAACTCAGCAGGTCAGGCAGCATCTATAGAGGAGGACAAACAGTTGACATTTTGGGCAGTGATCATTCATGAGGACCATAAGTAGATGCCCTCAAGGAAAAGATGAGGGCTGCCTACTCCATCTCTTCAGTGAGTTAATGGAAGGTGTAACTACCATTAAAGTGAAGCAGCCATCTTCCAAGTCTTCACATTGAATATACAAGAAATGAACCATTTCACCCGATGCACAATAGAATAATGTTCTCAACAAAGGCCATTGTGCAGCAATTCAGATGGAGACACGGTGACCCCTCACTGCCCAGGGACCTTGATTTTATTTAGAGATACAACACAGTAATAGCCTTGAGCCTGTGCTGCGCAATTACATCCAGGTGACCAATTAATTAAGGGACTGTGGGAGGAAACTGGAGCACCTGGAGGAAGCCCACACAGTCCCAGGGAGAATGTACAAACCCCTTACTGGCAGTGGTGGGAATGGAACCCAGGTCGCCTGTGCTGTAACGCATTGTGCTAACCACTGCGCTACCCTGCTGCCCTATTCACACAATTCGTTTACATTCACTCCTTCACGAGATGTGGATGTCAATGGAGTGACCAGCATTTGGTTCCTCCCTCAAGTTTCCCTTGAACTGAATGGCTCAGTGGAGCATTTCAGCAGGAGGTTCAATGATTTGGACTATGGTATTAATGGACTTCCGGCTAAATTTGCCGATGATATAAAAATAGGTGGAGGAATAGGAAGTGTTGAGGAAACAGAGAGCCTGCAGAAAGACTTATAGTTTAGGGGAATGGGCAAAGAAGTAGCAAATGAAATACAATGTCGGAAAGCGTACCCTAAAAGTTAACTTCCAGGTTGAGTCAGTTGTGAAGAAGGTGAATGCAATGTTGGCTTTCATTTCTAGAGGTATAGAATATAAGAGCAGGGATGTGATGTTGAGGCTCTATAAGGCACTCGGGAGACCACACTTGGAGTAATGTGGATGGTTTTGGGCTCCTTATTTTAGAAAGGATATATTGACATTGGAGAGGGTTCAGAGAAGATTCATGAGAATTATTCCAGGAATGAAAGGGTTACCGTATGAGGAATGTCTGGCAGATCTTGGGCTGTATTCCCTGGAGTTCAGGAGAATGAGGAGGGATCTGATAGAATCATTCCAAATGTTGAAAGGCCTGAGCAGATTAGATATAGCAAAGTTAATTCCCATGGTAGGAGATTCTAGGACAAGAGGGCATGACTTCAGAATTGAAGGACGTCCTTTTAGAACTGAGATGTGTAAAATTACTTTAGTCAGAGGATAATAAATCTGTGGAATTTGTTGCCACAAGCGGCTGTGGAGGCCAAGTCAATGGGTGTACTTAAAGCGGAGATAGATAGGTTCGTGATTAGCCAGGGCATCAAAGGGTATGGAGTGAAAGCAGGGGAGTGGGGATGACTGGAAGAATTGGATCAACCCATGATGGAATGGCAGAGAAGACTCGAAGGGCTGAATGGCCTACTTCGGCTGCTATATCTAATGGTCCCATGGTCTTATGTTCAGGGCTGGACATGTTATTGAGCGTCAAAGTCACAATCAGGAGCCCTCCCTGAGCCCATGAAACAGGAATGGAAGGGAGCATCCCTCAAAGCCCGACAGCAATAAGTCAGCAATGTATAGCCAGTCAGTGGTAGTCCTCCATGGACACCTCAATGTCGTGATAGACCAACAATCTTCAGGCAGACCAAAGGGCATCTTTCACCAAGTTGATCATCTGCCATGGTACCCAACAACAATAGGAAATCTGTGCTTCAAATTATCCACCATTGTCCCTGTTCCAAAAAGGACCAAAGTAACATGCCTGAAAGACTGGTGTTCTGTCGCACTCACCTGAATAACAAGCAAATGTTTTGAGAGGCTGGTCAAGGATCACATCCACAGCTTGCTACCACCCACAATGGACCCGCTACAATTCGCCTACCGACACAACCGATCAACAGATGACACAATAGCCACTGCTATACGTACCGTCCTTACACATCTGGAGAAGAAGGATGCTTATGTAAGAATGCTGTTGTGGACTATATTTTAGCATTCAACACCATAATTCCATCCAGGCTCGACAGGAAGCTCAGAGACCTTGGCCTTCACCCTGCCTTGTGCAGCTGGATCCTGTCAGATCGCTGGCAGATGGTAAGAGTGGGCTCCCTCACCTCTGCCCTTCTGACTCTCAACACAGGAGCCCCTCAGGGCTCTGTACTAAGTCTCGTCCTTTGCTCCCTGTACACCCGTGACTGTGTTGTCACCCACAGCTCTAATCTACCAATTAAATTTGCCAATGACACTACAGTGATTGGCCTAATCTCAAACAATAACGAGGTGGCCTACAGGAAAGAGGGCATCTTTCTGACACAGTGGTGTCAAGAAAACAACTTCTCCCTCAGTGTTGTGAAAACAAAGGAGCTGGTTGTGGACGACAGGAGGAATGGAGACGGGCTAACCCCCTATTGACATCAATAGATCTGGGGTTGAGTGGGTAAACAGCTTTAAGTTCCTCAATATCCACATCACCAAGGATCTCACATGGTCTGTACACCCCAGCTGTGTGTTGGAAAAGGCACAGCAGCACCTCTTTCATCTCAGACAGTTAAGGAAGTTTGGTATGGGTCCCCAAATCCTAAGAACTTTCTACAGGGGCACAATTGAGAGCATCCTGACTGGCTGCATCACTGCCTGGCATGGGAACTGTACCTCCCTTAATCACAGGATTCTGCAGAGAGGGGTGCAGACAGCCCAGTGCATCTGTAGTTGTGAACTTCCCATGATCCAGGACATTTACAAAGACAGGTGTGAGAAAATGGCCAAAAGGAGCACTGAGAACCTGAGCCACCCCAACCACAGCTGCCACCATCAGGGAAACGGTACCACAGCATAAAAGTCAGGACCAACACGCTCCGGGATAACTTCTTCCACCAGACCATCTGACTGCTTAATTCACGCTGATTTGAGTGTTCTATCTATTATAAATTACTATGATCGCACATTGCACATTTAGATGGAGAGGTAATGTAAAGATTTTTACTCCTCATGTGTGTGAAGGATGTAAGAAATAAAGTCAATTCAATTCAATTAATTGGTCACATGGATGTAATTGGGCCATGCTGGCTCATTGGTCTAGAAAGGCCTGTTACCGTGTGGTAAATCTCTAATATAAAGTTCTATAGTGACAGAGAAAGTGAAGTTCAGGTAGACAATAAGGTGCAAGGCCGCGACAAGTTAGATTGTAAGGTCAAGAGACAGTCGTATCGTATTAAAGGTCCGTGCAATATTTTCAATACAGGGTGGGAGAAGCTGCCTAGGCGGCTGTGGAGGCCAAGTCATTGGATAGATTGAAAGCTGAGGTTGATAGGTTCTTGATTAGTAAAGCCTTAAAGGCTATGGGGAGAAACCGGGAGAATGGAGATGAGAGGGATTATAAATCAGCCATGCTGGAATGGTGGAACAGGCTCGATGGGTTGAATGGACTATTTCTGCTCCCGTGTCTTATAGTCTTACTGTACCAGGGAACCATTCAATGGTCTCATAACAGTGGGGTAGCCGCTGTTTTTGAGACTGGTGGTATGTGCTCTCAGGCTTTTGTATCTTCTGCCAAACGGGAGGGAGAGAACAGGGAATGTCTGGGATGGTTGGGATCTTTGATTATGATGGCTGATTTACTGAGCTAGTGAGATGTGAGTCCATGGAGGAGAAACTGGTTTCTGCGGCACGGATTTGGAGAGGGTTCAGACGACGTTAACGAGAATGATTCCGTGAATTAAAAGGTTAACGTATGAGGAGTGTTTGATGACTGGGCTTGTACTCGCTGGAGTTTAGCAGAATGAGGGAGGTGGAGGGGTGTCATTGAAACCAATCAAATATTGAAAGGCCTGGATAGAGTGGATATAGAGAGAATGTTTCCCATATGGGGGAGTCTCGGACAAGGGGTTACAGCCTGAGACAGAAGGACGTTTCTTTAAAACAGAGATGAGGATGAATTTCTATAGCCAATAGAGGGTTGTGAATCTGCCACAAACGTCTGTGGAGACCATGTCATTGAGTATATTCAAAGTGGAGGTTGATAGGTCCTTGATTAGTAAGCGTGTCAACGGCTATAGGGAAAATAAATCAGCCATGATAGAATGGCAGAGCTGACTCGACGGGCCGATCGGCCCGATCCTGTTTCTGTGGTTTCTGGTCCCCGTGTGCTGAGCGCCACTCTCTGCAGCGAGCATCGCAGGGGTTAACAGCTCGCACACGAGGCTGTGTTTTTCCTCCAGCGGCTGGTGACGGCATATTCCTGTCACAATGACATTCAACTCTGGCTCGGGGGAATCAGTGAAGGTCGAATGCATGTGTGAGTGTGTGTATGTTTGTAGAGAGGCTATCCTGCCGGTATTTCCACACACACACACACGTAACTCCCAACCCTGCCCCCCCCCCCCCGTTCAATGCTAAGGTCAAACGTGCAATTCCTTCAACCCGCCGTTGGCAATGACTGATTTCCCTGATAAGATTCCGTCTATGGTTATAAAACTTTGATTAAGATAGCTCTCTGTTTGATATTCCTTTTCGCCCCCCCGCCTCTCTCTGTGGGACCAGTAGTGGCGTTGCGCCTCACTGAGCGCCGCGCTGGGAGATCCAACAACGTCACGGAACCGAGTCTCCAAGATTTTTTTTCAAACAATTTCTATTCTGGGAATTACTGCCAGGAATAGCCCGTCAGCCGACAACACACACACACACACACACACACAACCCGTGCACCGAGGGACAGGAACCGGAGAGAAGAGAGGCGAGCAGCGAGAATCCCCCTCTTGCAGGTGAATTAAATCATGTAAAACCGAGGAATACGCCCACTAAACCGACAGGCGCGAATGATCTGTACCGTGACAATCACCTTCCCCCCCCCCCCCCCCCGCGGGTTGGGTTGTTTTCAAAATAACTTTTGTCGGGGAAAGCCGGGATTTGTTTCTTGCGGTAAGATTTTTTTTTCTTTCCTTAATGTTTTATATATAAATATATAATGTGTCTTTTTTTCCTCTGGAAGGGAGATTGCAACCGAACTGCAACGTTGTTCTTGCACGGAAAAAAAAAATAATTTATATTGCAGTAGTAACCCGGACGGCGAAAGGGCGAATGGAGAGGATTTTTTGCTGTAACGCAGTAGAATCCCCGGGTTCACCGGGAGGGGGGAGGGGACGTGTGGGAAACACCCTTAGCCGAGGGGAGATCTGTACAAGGATGTGAGCCGGTGAACCGGGTCGAGTCGATAGCGAGGACTGATGGCTGTTACATGTCACCCTGAGTAAATAATATTGTTAGTGGCTGTTTCCGTGTCGGTGCCGCTGTCATGTACTAGACCAGATACCGGCCACTCCGGTTTGATCCTGGTTTCCCCGATCCCGGTTCTAAACCTGAGACTGGACCCGGGTGATTACTCCCGTTCTAGTCCGTGACCCTGACCCGCTGACCCGTGTAGTTGCTCTGGATTTAGCCTGGATGCCGACCCCGAACTGTTTTTCCGGTTTTAACCCCGTTCCTGACCCTAATTACTCCGGTTGCAGTCCGGGACCCCGGCCTGGTTTAGTGACACGATTTTAGTCCCGGTCTTGACCCCCCACCTCCCCACGGATCTTTGCTGTGAATCCAGTCCTGGCTCCCGGCCGGGTTATTGCTCCGGTTCTAGTCCGGGATTCCGGCCCAGGTCATTGCACCCGGCTCGTTGCTCTGGTTCTCCGGTTCCTGCCCGGATTATTGGTCCCGGTTTGTTGCTCCGGTTCCAGTCTGGATCCTAGATCGGGTTATTGCCTCCGTGTCGTTGCACCGGTTCTATCTCAGGATCCCGGCGCGGGTCATTTGGAGTCGTTACTCCGATTCTGATGGGGGATCCCAGACCGGGTTGTCCCGGCTTAAGGCAGCCCGGTTGCTGGCCCGGCTCCAGTTCATGTCCCTCCCCGGACCCGGCTGCCGGTGTTTCGGAAGAGCCTGTGTGGGCGGACCCTGGAGCGGTTCCGGGAATGTTTCCATGACGCGCTCGGAGAGGGAGGGCTCTCCGGGGGGCTGGTGCCGGGGAAACGGCACCCCCGGCCAGACGCCGACCGCCTTTCCCAGCCTGCGTGCGCGACCGGCTGGGTTCACCCTCCCCTGGGTCGGTGTGGACACACCAAGCAGCCGACCCTCATTCTCCAGTCACCTTGCCCTGCAAAGGAACTCCTTATCGCAGTCTCCGCCCGCTGTTGGCCAGGCACAGACACGGCCTCGCTCGTAAACAGTTAAAGGCTGGATCAGAGGCGGCTGGGTGTAACTGAGTGACACGGGGGATTTCCCCGGGGTTGGAAGATCAATATGGGAGTTAGGAGATTCCCCGTCAGGGAGAGGAAACGCCGCGGCGCTTTGTGTATTTGTGAGTGTGTGTGTGTGTGGACTGCGTGCAGTTGTTTAAATTAATCATACTTTGTATTCGTTCTGTTTGTCCCGCCGAGTCGCTTCTCAGCATTCCCAGGGTCCGGCCGCTGGGACGGGAGGGAGCGACAGACGGCGGGAGAGGGGCGAGATTCAGGATTATTTAATGTCATTTGTCTGTACACGAGTGTGAAGGAGAACGAAATGATTATCAGACGCAGCGCAGAGGACACAATAATCATAAATACTTACAATTAGCTAATAGCACCAGACCATAAAGCATAGGCGTAGAGTCGGGCATTCGGCCCATCCCGACTGCTTCGCCATTTCCATCATGGCTGATTTATTGTCCCTGTCAACACTATTCTCCTGTCTTCTTCCCGTAATCCTGACTAATCAAGAAACTATCAACCTCCGCTTTAAATTTATCCGATCACTTGGCCTCCACGGCAGTTTGTGGCAACGAATTCCACAGATTCGCCACTCTCTGGCTAACGAAATTCCTGTCTCCATTCTAAAGGGCGGCCTTCAGTTGAGGGGGTGGTGCACGAGACCAGAACAGGATAAATATAAACACATAAGACAGCTCATATACATTGGTTGTGTGTCCATAAAGTGACGCTCGGTGCAGGAGTGTCTGTACTTGCGGTGACTCCGGCAGGAGGATAAAGTAGTGGGGAATGGGGAACCTGTACGTGAGGGGAGGTTGGTGGTTCACAGTGAGCCGGCGGAGCTATGCCTTCCTTTTGATCGTAGTTCTGGTGGTTGGCCATTACAGCTGACGCCTTTAATCCGTTTCATTCATGGCAAGAGGGCGTTTGGCCCATTGCGTCGATGTTAGCCCGAAATTGTCCCCTTTCCCAGCTCTTGGTTGATATTTGATGTGAGGTTTCAACCTGACACGACGACGATTCCTCTTCCCCGCCCCCACCGCTCCCCACAGTCGCTGCTCGACCCGCTGAGTTCTTCCAGCAGACCGGTTGTTGCTCCCGATTCCGGCATTTGCTGTACCCTGTGTGTCACACACTGCTGTCATGGCGGACTGTGGCTTTTTAAACGCTAATGTTATAAGTGTGTGTATGTGTTTGTTTCTGCGTGTCTATGCGTGTGTCGCTCTTGCTCTTCCCCTCCTTCTATGTGTCTATCTGTCTACCTGTGTGAGTGTGTGTGTGTCTATCTCCCACCCTATGCGTGTGTCTATCTGTTTCTTTCTCTGTGTCTCTCTACCTGTCTATGTATCCCCTCCCTGTTTCTCTGTCTACTCTACTCCTATATATCTCTGTCCCTGTACCTGTTTGTGTGTGTGTGTGTCTGTATCTGTCTCCATGCTGATGTGTGGATGTACCCATTGTGCATTTGCTGCCCCTGATCTGACAAGGCTTCAGTTGGCACAGCTGGTACCACTAGTGCCTCTGGTGACCCAACTTCAGCACGTACTGACTTCAGCTATGTAACACTTGCATGATCTCCTTGCTGGTTTCCCAGGGACACCAAAAGGACCTGTGGGTTGGCGGGTTGATCCAGAGCTGTAAATTACCCCCTGTGTGTACGTGAGGGGTCAGCCTGGTGGCGGAGCTGATGGAAATGTGGGGGAGAATCAAATGGGATGATTTGCCGCATAGAGATGTCGGTTCTGTATTACACCGTGTTAGGAGTGTTTGCGCAGCTGAACTTCCTGTCCTGGAGTTCAGTACTTCCTTTACCGACCGCCAGATGGTTACTGAAGGAATCACTTCAATTGCAACAAAGGCCTACAGACCAGATGCTGATAACTGAGGACAATGATTGGCACTGGCCAGTTGGGCCAAATTGTTCCTTTACCTGCATTATGACTCTAGCCTTCATGGGTGCTCCGGTTTCCCCCCACATTCGAAAGATAGGCAGCTCAGTAGATTAATTGCTCACCAGGGGTACTTCGGTGGTGTAGGCTCATTGGCCCGTTACTGTGCTGTAACAAAAATACATTTCGTTAGTCATAGAACCAGACTCAAATGGTTCATGCTGACCAACATTCCCATTTGGCCCATATCCCAGTCTAAGCAGGGTTCCCAACCTTTTTAATGTCATCAGCCAAAGGGTCTATGGGCCCCAGTTAGGGAACGCCTTTCCTGTTCTTTTGAAGTCTAGAAGAATGAGGGGTGATGTCAGAAAACCTAGCGAATATCGAAAGGCCTAGACAGAATGGATGCGCAGAGGATGTTTTCTGTAGTCAGGGAGTTTAGGACCAGAGGCCTCAGAATAGGACATCTGTTTAGAACAGAGATGAGGAGAAATTTCTTCAGCAAGAAGGTGGTGAACCTGTGGAATTCATTGCCAAAAATGGCTGTGGAAGCCAAATCATTGGTAATTTTGAAGTGGAGGATCGCAGATTTTTGATTAGCGAGGCCATCAAAGGTTACTGGGAGAAGGCAGAGGAATGCTGCTGAGAGTGAAAATATATCAACTATGATGAAATGGCAGAGCAGACGTGATGGACTGAATGGCCTCATTCAGCTTCATTTTGTGCTCTGGTCTATCTATGTTCCTGTCCATGTACCTTTTAAATGTAGTTAATGTGCCTGCCTCAACCACTTCCTCAGTCAGCTCATTCCACATACTGAATATCCTCTTTCTGATATGACTTCCCCTCAGTTTCTTAGGAAATCTCTTCCCTCTACTGTAAACTCATGCTGTCTTGGTTTTGATTCCCCAGTCTGGGACAAAGGCAATTTCACCCCATCTCTTCCCATCATGACTTTATACAACCTCCATAAAGTCAGCTCAGTTTTCAACGCTCTCATGAATGAAATCTCAACCTATTTCCATAACTTAGTTCCTTGAAATCTGTCAATCTCTTTGTAAATCTCCTCCATAGCCTTTCCATCTTAATGGCATCTTTTCTAGAGTCATAGAGCACTGTGGCAAGGAAATAAGGCCTCTGGCTCATCTAGTCCATGCTGAACTGTTATTCTGCCTAGTCCCAGCAACACTGCAACATTTTAGCCCCCTGTACTTCAATCCCACCCAATCTAATTTTTCCTTACACCTCAAATTCTCCAGTCTTGGTAATATCCTTGTGAATCCTTTAGTTATGGAGCACTACAGCACAGAAACAGAACTTTCAGCCCATCTAGTCTGGGGAAAGTTGTTATTCCACACAGTCCTATTGACCCACACCTGGACCATATCCCTCCATGCCTCTCCCACCAATGTACTTATCCAAACTTCTCTTAAATATTGCAGTTGAACGTGCAGCCACCACTTCCACTGGCATCTTTCTCCATCCTTGCACTGTCTTCTGAGTGAAGTTTTCCCCTCAAGTTCTCCTTAAGTAAAAGCACGGCTGTAATGCTAGGGCTTTATAAAGCACTGGTGTGACCTCACTTGTACCTCTTTCTTAGAAAGGATGTGTTGATATTAGAGAGGGTTCAGCGGAGATTCATGAGAATGATTCTAGGATTGAAAGGCATGTCATATGAAAAGCGTTTAATGACTCTGGGCCTCTACTCACTGGAATCCAGAAGAATCGGTGGCGGGGGGAGGGAATCCCATCAAATGTTGAAACGCCTCAATAGAGTAGATGTGCAGAGGATGTTTCCTATGGTGGAGGGATCTTAAGACCAGAGGACGCAGCCTCAGAATGGAGGGTTGTCCTTTTAGAATGGAGATGAGGGCAAATTTCTCTAGCCAGAGAAGGGAGAATCTGTGGAATTCATTGCCACAGGTGGCTGTGGAGGCCAAGTCATTGGGTACATTTTAGATTCTTGATTAGTCAGAGCATGAAGGGATATGGGGAGAAGGCAGGAGATTCCTCCAGCGTTTTGTGTGCGTGTGTGTTACTGGAGAAACTCAGGAGGTCAGGCAGCATCTATGGAGAAGAATAAACAGTCGAAGTTTTAGGGCCTGGAAAGGACTGGGGCAGAAGCTAGAATAAAAAGGGGGAGGAGTACAAACTAGTAGTAGTAGTTGAGATCGGGGAGGGGGAATGCGTGTTCTTGGGGAACCAAGTAAAAACTGTCATGTGTTAGGTGGTAGGAGAGAAGAGTGGACCATGGAGAATGGGAAGGTGGAGGGACACCAGAGGGAGATGATGAGAAGGGAAGAGGTGAGAGGGGAATGCTAAAAAGAGAGAAGGGGGAGCAATTGTTGGAAGTTAGAGAAGTTGATGTTCATGCCATCAGGAATCCTTCATCCTGAGAGTGGCCTTATCATGGCAATAGAGGAAGGAATGAGCAACCTTTCAGAATGGGAATGAGAAGCTGAAGAGGTTTAGTTTAACTTGGTATTGTGATTTGCAAAAGTAATCTGGACCAAAGGACCTGTTCCTGTGCTGTACTGTTCAAAGTTCAGTTCTGTTAATAGCTCTGTGCCCAAGTACAGCCTGGAAGATCCTGAATCGTGCAGTAAACTGGATGGTGCACTGGAGAGCAGTTGTTGAACTCAAACTCCCAGGATCTAACACGCTTCTGACTGGAGGAATTTAATTTGTTGAATGGTTGCTTTATTTATATAAGCAACCAGGTAGCTGACAATAATGATGTCTGCTGCAATTCATTTTAATTTCAAGTGCTGCTGTGAGAAATCTTATTTCTGATGTCCAGAAATCTCTCTTCACAATTCTGTCTCTTTGTGTGTGTCTCCCCTCACCTCCACCCACCCTCTCTGCCCCCTCTCCCCCACCTCCCCACAATACTCCCCACCTCCTCCCATCACTCCAACCCCTCCCACAATACCTTCTCCTCCCCCTCCGTCATCCTCCTCCCTCTCTTCCACTCTCGCGTCTCCCTCTTCCCCCTCTCTCCACCTACCTCTGTCTCGGTCTCTCTCTCTTTCTGTTTATATGTATCTCTCCCCCTCTCTGTGTGTGTCCATTTCTCTCCGCGTGTGTGTGTGTTTATCTCCCTCTCACTCACCTCCCCCATCTCCCTCATTTTCTCTCCATCTCCCCAGCTCCTCCTGCAGCCCTCTGGCCAATGTTCACCGGCAGCTAGGTTTAGGCATTCAGGACAGGACGTTTCCCCCTCTCCCACCCTCGCCGGCACTCAGCCCTCCCCTAACAAGCTCCAGACATGCTTCTTCGAGTTTGTTTTGATGTACTAAGTGCAATGAAAGGCTTTCCTTAACCTACCATCTGCAGTCGAGGTCTCAGTGATGGCAGGTAGTGCTATCAGTGCTATGGAGGGTTACAGGAAGTGCCGAGAAGGCCTGCCTGACCTGTCGAGCGTTTCTGACGTTTACTGATGACACTGGGGTCAGGTCGTCCATCTAAACAGCGGCAGTGCTGATGAATAAAGGCTCTAATCCATGACGGCTGAGCGGACTCAAATTCCTTTCGCATTGCAAGGGGTTCTTGATTGCTTTCTTGGTGCTCGGGGATTTTGTTAATTTGCGGGGAAAGTTGATCCAGGAAATGTGAAATCTCTTTTCTCCGCTCCCCTGCCTTCCCTCCTCCTCCTCCTCCTGTTGTGCACAGCTGTGGCTTAGTCGCTCCCTTTCACATGGCAGTGAGTCAGCAGGTGAGAGGTTCAACTCCCGGTCTAGAGACGTGAGAACGCACACAAAATGCTGCAGGAACTCAGCAGGTCAGGCAGCATGTATGGAAATAGATAGACAGTCAACGTTTTGCACTGAGGCCCTTCATCAAGACTGGGTAGAAAGGGAGAAGAAGCCAGAATAAGGAGGTAGGGGAGGGGAAGCAGTACAAACTGGAAGGTTGGGTAGGTGAGACCAGGTGGGGCAGGAGGGATGAAGTAAGAAGATGGGAGGTGATAGATCAAAGAGGTAAAGGGCTGAAGAGAAAGGGATCTGTTAAGAGAGGAGAGTGGTCCATGGGAGGCAGGGAAGGAGGAGGGGAACCCATGGGAAGTGATGGACGTTGGGAGAAGAGAACGGGCGAGAGGGGAACCAGAATGGAAAAAGGTGCTGCTGCCGTCATGGTAGTACCAAGGCAGTCCTCCCAGTTGTACAGTGCAGAAACAGGCCTAAACAGCCATTAGGTCCTTAACCTACGCCAAGTACTTGACCAGGCGCTGCTTCACTGCTGTATGCCTACTGTCTTGTTAGCAGCACATTCCAGATCCCCTCTTCAATTTCAATTCTCTCTACTCTTTTCGTAGCCTTGATAAAGCAGCTGAAACCATCAAGGACCACACCGGCTCTGGCCTGGCAGAGATACAAAACCCTGAAAGTGCCTACCACAAGGCCCAAGGACAGTTTCTAACCTACTGCTATAAGACAGTTGAATGGTTCCCTAGTATGATAAGACCATCGAACATAGAAGCAGAATTAGGCCATTTGACCCATCGAATCTTCTTTGCCATTCCATCACGGCTTACTTATTTTCCTTCTCAGCTCCGTTCTCGTGCCTTCTCCCTGTAACCTTCCCAATCAAAACCTCTGCTTTAAATATACCGATGACTGGGCCTCTACAGTCATCTGTGGCAATGAACTCGACAGATTTACCACCCTGTGGCTAAAGAAAACTCACCTCATCTCTGTTTTAAAGGGACGTCCCTCTATTTAGAGGCTGGGCCCTTTGATCCCAGACTCCCCCACTACAGGAAACATCCCTTCCACATCCCCTCTAAGTCTTCCAGTGTTTAATAGATTTCATTTATAAGATGGACTCTTGATCTCACAATCTGCCTTATCAGCCTGCACTCAATTGTCAGCCTGTACTGTAATCGTAACACTTTATTCTGCATTGTTATTGTCATACCTTGCTCTACATCTGCTCTGTGGTAATGCTTTGATCTGTTTGAATAGTGTGAAAGACAGAAGTTTTCACAGTATCTCTCCAAATGTGACAAGCTGACAGAGGATGTTTTCAATATTCTGAGATTTGTGTGATTATTGAACTGTACTTTCTATTGGCCTCCATCAGTTTTCGTTGTTTTCTTTCTTCTTGCCCTCTCCAAATCTCTACATACTTTCAAAAGAATGCAACCAATAATGAATGCAACACTGCAGATGTGGCCTAACCAGAGTTTTATATAGCTGCAAGATAACTTACTAACTTTTGAACTCAATGCCTGAACTAATAAAAGCAAGCATGCCATAAATGCTCTTTCACATGTGATGCCACTGTCAGGCAGCGATGAATTTGGACCCCAAGGTCACTCTGCGCATTAACCCATGTGATGCCACTGTCAGGCAGCGATGAATTTGGACCCCAAGGTCACTCTGCGCATTAACCCATGTGATGCCACTGTCAGGCAGCGATGAATTTGGACCCCAAGGTCACTCTGCGCATTAACCCATGTGATGCCACTGTCAGGCAGCGATGAATTTGGACCCCAAGGTCACTCTGCGCATTAACCCATGTGATGCCACTGTCAGGCAGCGATGAATTTGGACCCCAAGGTCACTCTGCGCATTAACCCATGTGATGCCACTGTCAGGCAGCGATGAATTTGGACCCCAAGGTCACTCTGCGCATTAACCCATGTGATGCCACTGTCAGGCAATGATGAATTTGGACCCCAAGGTCACGCTGCGCATTAACCCATGTGACGCCACTGTCAGGCAGCGATTAATTTGGACCCCAAGGTCACTCTGCGCATTAACCCATGTGATGCCACTGTCAGGCAGCGATGAATTTGGACCCCAAGATCACTCTGCGCATTAACCCATGTGATGCCGCTGTCAGGCAATGATGAATTTGGACCCCAAGTTCACTCTGTGCATTAACCCATGTGATGCTGGGTGGTGGAGTGCAGATACATTACCAAAGGAGGTCTAAGGCGTTCCTTCCCTCAATCAGCCTGCAGGTGACGCTTGGGCATCTGCTCAGTGCCCCCCACCCCCCCCCCCAGTCAGGGTCACGTGAAACCACGGGAGCAGGTGGTGGGTGGTCGTATGTGCAGCTGGCGACCACTGATGCCAGGGAGAGAATCTCTGAAGAGTATTGATGATGGCTGGGATCATCTGTCTTGTAAGGACGCTGCCCAGAAGAAGGCAATGGCAAACCATCTCTGTAGAAAACTTTGCCAAGAACATCATGGTGAAAAACCATGATCACTGGTGTATGACACGGCGCATAACGATGACGATTAAATAGAGTGGCATGGAATTATAGTTGTTAACGTAACACTCCAGCATCAACTGTAAGATCAGGGTTCAATTCCCACCACTGTCGGTAAGCAAATTGTACATACACCCCAAGATTCACACTTCATCTCATGTTCTCGATATTTATTGCTTATTTACTCATTTTAATTATTACTTTCTGTTTGCATTTGCACAGTTTGCTATCTTTTGTACACTGACTGCCCAAGTTGGTGCGGTCTTTCATTGATACTAACATGGTTATTACTCTGTTATGGGTTTATTGAACATGCCCGCAAGAAAATCAATCTGCAGGTTGTTTATAGTGACATATATGTACTTTGATAATAAACTTACCTTTGTGTAGCTTTCCTCCGAGTGCTCCGGTTTCCTTCCATGTTCCAAAGATGCACGGTTAGAGTTTGTAAGTTGTGGGCATGCTATGTTGGTGCTGGAAACATGGCGACTTTGCAGGCTGCCTCAGTCAATCCTCACTGATTAGATTTGATGCAAACAGTGCATTTTGCTGTATATTTTGATGTATATGTGACAAATGAAGCTGATCTTTAATCTTTGCTCTTTATAACAGTGTGGTAGAAGCTGTCCCTGGGCCTGGTGGCACATGCTTTCAGGCTTTTGTACCTTCTGCCAGATGGGAGAGTGAGAAGATAGAGTGCCCAGGGTGGGTGGGGTCTTTGACCGAGGTAGTGAGTGGTGTAGCAGAGTCAATGGAGAGCGGGCTGGTTTGTGAAGGGTGCAGATCATGTGTAAATGGAAGGGATTATTTTAATTTGCTATCAGGGTTGGCAAAGAGATTGTGGGCTATTGTAGGCTCCTGTGCTGTGCTGGGTTATGTTCGATATGCAAGCTTTACCATCCCATTGCTCACATACTAACTCAAACCTGCTTCAGCTGAACCAGTGGCATAGTGAAAACTGTTTCTCTTTTTTTAAAAAAAAAGTGTGGTGAAAATAAAACCCGTCCCGCTTTCAAAGTTAAAGTTCAAAGTAAATTAGCATAGCGGTTACTATGATGCTGTTACTGGACAGGCCAATCCAGAGTTGGGAGTTGACTCCATTGCCTTCTGGAAGGAGTTTCAGTATGATCTCCTCATGACCCTGTGGGCTTCGTCCCATCCCAGGAGCTCTGATGTCCTCTCACATTCCAAAGATGTGCTGGTCAGTCAATTAATTTATCATTGTAAATTGTCCCATAGTTAGGCTAGGGTTGAATAGGTTTACCGACAATGTGACTTGTTGGGCCAGAAGGGCATGTTTCACACTGTATCATGGAATAAAATAAAAAATAATAATTTATTATCAAACTGCGTACATGTCACAATATACTACCCTGAGATACACTTCCTTGCGGGCATTCATGGTAGAGATACAGAAATACAATGGAAACATTAAAAAACTGCACACAGAGGGTCAGATATCTAATGTGCAAAAAAAAACCAAACTGCAGATACAAAAAAAAGTGAGAATAATATTGAGAAATAATATTAAAAAAAACTCTGATACTAAAGCACACAAATGCCACTTTATGACCGACCTGCATGCCAAACAGTGGCAATCTTGCAAAGCTCCGAGGCTGTAATAAAGTCAGCCCACGTGGTATGTGGCAATAAATAAGGTTCCCTTCAGTCGAAGTCTCACCACTGGGAAAAACTTTGCTCCTGCCTATTTTGTGCTCTTCACTTAACAAGTGAACCCTTGTAGGGAAGGTGGGTGTTGGGGCCACTTTGGCAGTCATCCACAGTGATCGATTGTGAACACTCAGCATGTCGATGTGTGCAAATGTTGTGCTGAGACCTTCTAGGGAGGCAGAGCATGCAGGCGCTTAGAAGTTGTCAGTAAAGTAGCGTTGACCACGCGGTTCATGCAGCACGCGTCCCTAGTGTCCGCTGAAGAGCTGTATGTTGCAGAAAGAATTCATTCAGCTCATTCGACTTGGAAAGAAATCCTCAGTCATACTGAACATAGAACAGTACTGATGCATTTCACTGTATATTTGATGTATGTGTGACAAATAGGCCTAGTTCTTCAATCTTAGTGGATACTGTAGAGAGAGTGCAGTGGAGATTTACAAGGATGTTGCCCTGATTGGAGGGCGTACCTTATGAGAATAGGTTGAGTGGACTCGGCCTTTTCTCCTTGAAGCGATGGAGGATGAGAGGTGACCTGATACAGGTGTATAAGATGATGAGGAGCACTGATCATGTGGATAGCCAGAGGCTTTTTACCCAAGGCTGAAAAGGTTAATACGAGGAGGCACAGTTTGAAGATGCTTGGAAATAGGTACTGAGGGAATGTCAGGGGTAAACTTTTCACACACAGAGAGGTGGGTGTGTGGATTGCACTGCCAGTGGTGGTGGTGGAAGCGGATACAATAGGGTCATTTAAGAGCCTCTTAAATAGGTACATGGAGCTTAGAAAAATAGAGGGTTATGCGCTAGGGAAATTCTAGGCAGTCTCTAGAGTAGGTTACATGGTCGGCACAAGATTGTGGGTCAAAGGGCCTGTGATGTGCTGTAGATTTCTA
This sequence comes from Hypanus sabinus, assembly GCF_030144855.1. Taxonomy (NCBI): domain Eukaryota; kingdom Metazoa; phylum Chordata; class Chondrichthyes; order Myliobatiformes; family Dasyatidae; genus Hypanus; species Hypanus sabinus. The sequence continues at coordinate 10,526,471 of NC_082717.1, forward strand.
TGTTCTATGTTCTTTTCTCCTTGATCAGTCAGACAATAGAAAACAAAGAACTTTCCAGCACAGTGCAGACCCTACGGCCCACAATGTTGCACCAACCTTTAGACCTACACTAAAATCAATCTAACCCTTCTCTTCCACGTAACCCTGCATATTTGTTTTCATCTATGTGCCTATACATGCTGGTGTTTATGTATTAATGTACGTTTTATTCCATATCTGTAACTTAACTTTTTTTTAATATATAATTCCCTCTTCTCGCTGGTGCTGTCGGTGGGGGTGGTGGGGTTATAGGGGTCTCAGGACCTGTGTCACCAGGTTCAGGAACAGTTATTACCCTATGACAATCGGGCTTTTAACTAGAAGGGATAACTTCACTCACCCCAGCACTAAACTGTTCCCACAACCTATGGACACTCAAAGCGAACTGTTCAAGGGGAAAATGAGGGGGATCTTCTTCACTCAGAGGGTGGTGAGAGTGTGGAATGACCTACCAGTTAAAGTGGTGGATGTGGGTTTGATTTCAGCATTTAAGAGAAATTTGAATAGATATATGGATGGGAGAAGAATGGAGGGCTGTGGTCTGGGTGCAGGTCAATGCAACTAGACCAATTAATAGCTCAGCATGGATTAGATGGGCTGAAGGGCTTGCTGAAGTGTTATACGACTCCAAGTTTTATATGCTAACTCTTCACTCCTATTTTGTATGGTAGTCTTTTTATTGATTTTTTTTAAGTGACCTCTCAATCGTTTTATTTTCTCTGCACACACATTTTTTTGTGTGTGTTTTTGTGGAAATGGATGCTTGCTCCTTCAGTCTAGCCTATGTTGTACAATAACAGATTTTTAAAAAATAGACGCAACAATGTCACTAGTCTTGGCAGCCTTTCAAGTTCCCGATGGGTGAGCTGAGATTTCCAAACATCTCGGGGAACCTCTGGCAGCTAGTGACACATTCCTGGGAATCTCTGGCAGAGGGCAAGGCATTCCTAGGAAACACTGTCAGATGTTGTCATGTTCCCAGGAAACTGGTAGGTATCTGCAGGTTCCTGGAAATGTCTGTCACTTGTCAGCTAGTTCCTAGGAATCGCTGGCAGGTACCTGCCCAACGCTAGGAATCTTTGGAAGACGATGACATGATCCTGGGACACCCACCCTCCCCTCCACCTGTCCTCAGTAATCTGTCCCTCCTGGCAGACACCAACACATTTCAGATTTAGATTTATTTATCTATTTAGCAACGCAGCATAGAACAAGTCACACTCTCCAGAAACCCATCAGTATACCGTAGCCTAATCACTTGGCAGTTTATCGTGATCACTTAACCACTACCCGGTGTGTCTTTGGACTGTGGGAGGAAACCAGAGCACCCAGAGGAAACCCACGCACACAGGGGGAAAAAAAAGAAAAGAAAAACTTTCTTGCGGATGACGCCGGCATCGAACTCGCATCTCCAACGCCCCAAGCTGTAATACCCTTAAGCTAACTGTTATACTGTGATAGCTCCCATTATTTATCACATCTACATCAGAACATACAGTGAAATGTGTCACTGGGGTGAGCATCAAACACAACCCGAGGATGTGTCGGGGCAGCCCGCAAGTGTCACCACACTTTCAAGCACCAACATGGTTTATCTACAATGCTCGGTAGAACAGCACAGAGGAAACAAGCAGCAAAACAGGCCCCTCTCCTCCATCCCACTCACCCCCACCCACTCATCCAGTCCTCCAAGCCCCGTTCCAGGCCTCCAGCTTCTCGTGAACTCAGAGACTTGCAGTCTTGGGCCTTCGGACTTTCCCCAGTGGCCTCAGACACTGATGCATTTCTGGGAGACTCTGTCAATTGCTGACATATGCCAAGGGAATGTGTTATATATTGTCATATGGTGTTGTGAACTGTCTCCAATAATATACTAACTTAAAACAATAGAAGATTATGATGTGTATAAGGTACAAGTTTGATCTAGGAGTAGTTTGACTAAAACTGCTACAAATATCCTCCATGTCTAAGAGTCAGAGAACACTACAGCACACAAACAGGCCCTTCAGCCCATCTAGTTGATGCCCCCCAGTCCCATCAATTTGCACCTAGGCCACGTCCCTCCAAACACCACCCACCCATGTGCCAATCCAATTTTCTCTTAAACGTTACAATTTAATTGGTAGCCACCATTTCCTCTGGCAGCTCGTTCCACACTCTCACAACCCCCTGAGTGAAAATTCCCCCTCAGGTTTCCCTTAAATATTTTACCATTTGCCCTTAACCTTTGACTACTGTGTGTGCATCTATGGGAACAAATAAAACAGTTGGTTTTGGGCTAGACCTTTCATCAGGACTAGAAAGGAAGGGAGAAGATGCCCGCAAACCACTTCCTCTGGCATATACTCACCACCCTCTGCATGATAAAATTGCTCCTTGGGTCCCTTTTAAATCTTTCCCTTTTCACCCTAATATTTTCTCTAGTTTTGAACTCCCACTGTCCTGGGGAGAAGTCTATCTACGCCCCTCAAGATCTTATAAACTTCTTCTGCATTCTGCAGCATAGTAGTGTAAGTTAGTTCAGTGGTTCTCAGCACCAGCTGACGATCACCGACCGGGGTTCAGTTCCCGTCACTGCCTGTACACTCTGCCTGTGACTGTGTAGGTTTCCTCCGGGTGCTCTGGTTTCCTTCCACATTCCAAAGATGTACACTGAGGGTCCGTAAGTTGTAGACATGCTGAGTTGATGCTAAAGGCATGGTATCACAATCCTTGCTAATATGATTTGATGGGAAAAAATGCATTTCATTGTATGATTCAATGTACTTATGGGTACATTGACATTTGGATTATGGATGATAGAGAAATGGAGGACTGTATAGGAGAGAAGGGTTTGATTGCTCTTGGAGTAGATTAAAAGATTGACACAACATTGTGGGCTGAAGGGCACTCACTGTGCTATGTTCTGTGCACAAATACAGTTAATCTAATCTAATTTAATTTAGAGATACAACATGGTAATAGGTCCTTTCTGGGCCAACGAGGCTGCACCACCCAATTCCACACAGGTGAATAATGAACCGACTAACCCGTACTTTGGAATGTGAGCGGAGGAAACCCACACGGTGACAGGGAGAATGTACAAACTCCTTACAGACTGGGTTGGGAATTGAACCCCAGTCACTTGCACCATAAAGGGATGCGCTAACCACTATGCTACAGTACTGTCTAGATCTCTGAAGCTAATCCTACATTCAGAGCCTGGCCATCCTCTCTGCCACGGTGGCGTAACGGTTACTGCGACGCTAATACGGCTCCGAGTGTCGAAGTTTGGAGCTCAGTTCCATTGAGGAGGTGCTGCTCGTTGAGTTGCAATGGCTTGATCTACACCAGATCTCTAAATAAGCTCAGGCAATCTAGTCCTGGCAACATCATTATTAATCTTCTCTGCACTCTTTCCAGCTTAACCACATCTTTCCTTAGACGGTGACCAAGGTACAGTGTATTCCTCACCAACAACTTATAAATAATATACCAACTTGTGTAAGAACTGCCATAACATCCTTGAATAATTTGAGCAAATTTGTCAAGCCTGACTTATTTTTCATTAAACTATGTTGACTGGATTTGATTATCGTTAGCTTAGTAGATATTTTCTCATATTATTGATTCCAGCACAATGCCAAGAATAGAAGTTAAACTAACTGGCCTATCATTCCTTGGCTTTTGTCTTCCTCCCTGCTTGAGTCCATGACTTTTTCCAACCTTCTGCTACCCTCTCTGAATTTATCGAGTTCTGATAAACTCCAACCAATGGCTTCACTGTCTCTAGCGTTAGATTAGGGTTGCCGGGCAGTGCAGCTTGAAAGGTCAGAGGGCCTATTCTGCACAGTATCTCAATAAATAAATAATTCGAATTGAACTTTGAACTTTTTATCCCCTGCAATTGGGATTTTTACAAATTACTTCCTATTATTTGAAATGAGCCCATCCGTGATCTAAGGGATATTGGGAGTGTCTGACTTGAAACCAAAAATTACTTAATATATTTAATCTACTATTTCTGTTATTAATTCACCAGCCTTGGTTGTCTAGAACTCCCACACTTACCAGAGCTAATTCTTCCTGTTTACATATCCATGGAAACTCTGTTTGTTTTGATATTGCATACAAGCTTTCTCTCAAATCAGTTAATGAATCTTTGGAATTCATTGCTCTGGAACACTGAGGAGGCCAAGTCATTTAATATTCAAGGACTTTTTTTCCCCAGAGCATAGGAGGCTGAGGGGGAATCACCTTGTGGAGGTTTATAAAATCATGAGCGGTATAGATGAGGTGGAAGTCCTAGTACCCCTGCTTGTTAACACCTCAATGTATAAAACATGCAGACGTGGTCAAGAAGTTCAGTTGTTGTTCAGACCAAAGGTCAGAATGTGGAAGAAATGTGATCTAAGTGACTTTGACCATGGAATGATCGTTGCATGCCAGACGGGGGTGGTTTGAGTATCTCAGAAACTGCTGATCTCCTGGGATTTTCATGCTCAACAGTCTCTAGAGTTTACAGAGAATGGTGTGAAAAACAGAAAATTCATCCAGTGGGGGTCAGTTCTCTGAGTGGAAAATGTTTTGTTAATGAGAGAGGTTGGAGGAGAATGACCAGTCTGGTTCAAGCTGATGGGAAGGTGACAATAACTCAAAAAAAACATACAACAGTAGTGTTCAGAAGAGCATCTCTGAAAGCACCACACGTTGAACAATAATAGATGAGCTATAGCAGCAGTAGACCATGAATGTACAGTGGAAGTAATTTATAAAGTGGCCACACTTTGTACATCTGCAGAGACTTTTCACGTAATGGTAGTGTTTTCACAGCTAATGCCATTGGTGCTGCGAAGTTGATTGGCATGATGCATTTTGAACACTTGTGACTTGTTCGTTGGCTCCGGCCTGCAGATAACCAAGCACAATAAGCTCCATTTGCCGCCACCCGTGACTGATTATGGCTCCAGCAATTTGTGCATGTTGCTCAAGATTTCCAGCAACTGCAGGATCTCTTGTCCCTCTGTAGGGCAGAGGGAGAGTGTCCAAAACTAGCTGTTGGGCCTGAACAATATTTGTTTGAAGGGTTGAGGGCATTAAAGTGGGTTGTGTTCAGCCATTTAGTTTGTATTTTTTTAATTGAAGAAAAGCATTTTTCTTGCATCGTCAAGGTGAATGTGTTTATCTAAAACCCAATTCATTTTTATTTGACACCTCCACTACCCTCAGGCAGAAACATCTGAAGATGTTGTGAAGTTATCTCTTTGCAACTAATGAGAGGTTATAAGCACAGTTTGACAGGTAGCTGAGTGCAGCAAATTGTCTTTAACATTGGCTTCCTAGTACATTGTTCCATAATGAGATACACTCCGAGGCCCCTTGATTAGGTACACCTGCTTGTTAATGCAGATATCTAATCAGCCAATCGTGTGCCAGCGACTCAATGCATAAAAGCATGCAGACACGGTCAAGAGGTTCATTTATTGTTCAGGCCAAACATCAGAATGGGGAAGAAATATGATCTGAGTGACTCTGATCATGGAATGGTTGTTGGTGCTAGACAGAGTGCAATATCTCAGTAACCGTTGATCTCCTGGGAGTTTCACGCACGAAAGTCTCTTAGGGTTTACCGAGGATGGTGTAAAAAAACAAAAACAAAGCATCCAGTGAGCGGCAGTTCTGTGGGCAAAAATGTTTGTTAATGAGAGGTCAGAGGAAAATGGCCAGACTGGTTCAAGCTGACGGTAACTCAAATAACCACACGTTACAACAGTGGTGTGCAGAAGAGCATCTCTGAATGCATAACATGCCGAACCCTCAAGTGGACGGGCTACAGCAGCAGAAGACCATGAATGTGCATTCAATGGCTACTTTAATAAGTACAGGTGGTCACTGAGTGTAGCTGCAGTAATATACAGAGGTAAACACGTTGCACTACTTTCCATAAAGAATGCTCAGGTGTTCACTGACCTTAAAAACATTGCCAGTTCTTTGAGCAACACACACAAAGAGCTGGAGAAACTCAGCCGCCCAGACAGCATCAATGCAGGGAGTAAGCGGTCGTTATTTTGGGCCTCAGAAGGAGGGGCAGAAGCCATAATAATAAGGTGGGGGGGGGAGGGGAAGGCGACCAAGCTGGAAGGTGATACCGGGTGTGTTGGGGAGGGGGGATGATGTGAGAAGCTGGGAGGCGATAGGTGAAAAAGATATAGGGCTGTAGAGGAAAGAATCTGATAGGAAAGGAGAGTGGAACCACGAGAGAAAGAGAAGAGGAGGGGCACTGGGAGAAGGTGATGGGCAGTGAGAGGAGAGTCGGAATGGGGAATGGGAGAAGAGAGAAAGAGAGAGTGAAGAATTGATGTTCATGCCATCAGCTCACCTTCAAACTTTCAGTTTGTCCCTTTGGTCATGTGTACAGGGGAAAGGTTAAATAGGTTAGGACTCGAGCACAGGAGAATGAGGGAGATCCGAAAGAGTTTCACAAAATTATGAGTGGTATAGATAGGATGAATGCTTGCAGGACCTTTCCCCTTCGCATTGGGTGCAATGAACTGAGAAGTCGTAAGTTTAGAGTGAAAACTGAAATATTTAAGGGGAACTTCTCTCTGAGGGTGGTGTGAGTGTGGAATGAGTTGCCAGTGGAAGTGATCAATTTGGGTTCAATTGCAACATTTAGGAATTAGATAGCTACATGGATGGGAGAGGTATGCAGGGCAATGCTTGGATGTAGGTAGGTGCAATAGAAGCACAAAGAATACACACCTAATAGCCACCTGTCTGGTCCACAAACAATCCCCTGCCACACCCTTGGAAGACTGCTGATGGCTTACATTGGGCTCACCAAACACACAGAATCAGGGTGAAACTACCAAACAAGAAGATCTCAAACATGAGAGAATCAGCAGATGCCAGAAGTCCAGAGTAACACACACACAATGCTGGGGGAACTCAACATGCCAGGCACCGTCTATGGAAGTGAATAAACAGTCGACAGATCAGCCAAGACCCTCTTTCAAGAAGGAAGGGGGAGGATGGCAGAATAAAGAGGTGGAGGGAAGGGAAAGATGCTGGCTGGAAGTGATGGGTCATGTGAGTGAGAAGGGTCAAGGGCTGAAGAAGAAAGTATCTGATAGGAGAGGAGAGTGGACAATAGGGGGAAGGGAAGGAGGAGGTATCCGGTGGGGGGGGGAAATAATAGGCAGGTGAGAAGAAGTGAAAGGTCAAAGTGGGGGGGAATTGTTCACTGGAAGGAGAAATCGGTATTTAGTGCACTGGTTGGAGGGTACCTTGATGGAACATAAGTCGTCGTTTCTTCACCCTAAGGATGGCCTCACCTTGGAAGAAGAGGAGGCCAAGAACCAACCAAGGTCCTCTGAAGGGTCTCGGCCCGAAACGTTGACTGCACTCTTTTCCATAGATGCTGCCTGGCCTGCTGAGTTCCTCCAGCATTTTGTGTGTGCTGCAAGGACTGTCATGTTGGACTGGGAATGGAAATCAGAATTAAAACATTTGTCCACTGGGAAGACATTTGGCGGATGGAGCAGAGGTGCTCAACGAAGCAGTTTCCCCAGTTTATGATGGGTCTCATCAGTTCAGAGGAGACTGGATCAGGAAGAACCAGACATAAGAGAAGATCTGATCCCTTGGATCTAGTACTATTAATATCCCCACCTCTGCAATTAATATAATCATCCTGCAATCACTTGGTCAATCCCTCCCATCTTAATCAGTGCTGCAACGTTAGTAACCAAGAGTCTCAACAGGTCAAGCATCATCTGTTGTGGGAAAAGGAATCGTCAACATAGAGGGTCCACACTCTGCCTCGAAATCCTGCACAAGTTTTCAACCCAAAATGTTGACAATTCTTTCCCCTGACCCATCTCCATAGATGCTGCTCAACCTGCTGAGTTCACCCAGCAGTTTACTCGCTATTACAGATACCAGCATTGGCAGACTCTCGAGTACCGTCGGGGGCAGCATGGGAATGTAGCGGTGGGCGCAGCGCTTTACACCGCCGGAGATTGGAGTTCAATTTCCATCACTGTCTGTAAGGAGTTCGTACATTCTCCCCATGACCGCGAGGGGTTCCTCTGGGTGTTCCGGTTTCCTCCCACATTCCAAAGAAATACGGGTTAGGGTTAGTAAGTTATGGGCATTGTGTGTTGGAACTGGAAATGTGGCGAAACTCGCGGGCTGCCTCCAGCATATATTAGAGCTGCATTGCTCTTTGATGTAAATAACTCATTTCGCTGTGTGCTTCGAAGTTACCATGTACACATGATGCAGCATCTTAAGTCTCCCCATTATCCATTGAACATCTCCACTCCTGTGACTGGCTGAACTTGTGATGCAAAGTGAGGGAGCTAAATAAGGGAAGTGGTCAGGGCTGCAATGGGGAAGTGGATTTGATTTGTTATTGCTGCATGTACCAAGATGTCACGTTTGTCCTGCATATTGTCTGTACAGATCAGATCATTACACAGTGCATTTTGGAAGGACAAGGTAAAATAGTAATAATGCAGAATAAAGTGAAAACCGCCCAAAAAAGAACAGTGCAGACAAACCAGGGTGGCAGTGTGGCGATATGTTTCTAACAAAGGAGGTGTAAGGCGCTCCTTCCTACCGCTAGCTTGCAGGTCACCCTTGGGCAAGGTGTAGCTTCTGCTTATCTCCTCTCATCAAGGTCACATGAAGCCATGGGAGCAGGTGGTGAATGGTTGTGCGAGCAGCTAATGCAATCACAAGTCCTGGTTATGTGACCATCGACTCTTTGAAGAGTACTGATCATGGCTGGGGTCACCCATCTTGTAAAGACACAGCCCAGAAGAAGACAATGGCAAACCACTTCTGTAGAGAAGTTTGCCAAGAGCAATCAATCACGGTCATGGAAAGACCGTGATAGCCCACGTCATACGACATGGCATATAACGAATGAATGGAGATAAACAATAAGGTGCAAGATCATAAAAGGTAGATTGTGAGGTCAAGAGTGCATCTTATCATACCGGGGAACCTTGTACTAGTCTGGTTACAGCAGGGTAGAAGCTGTCATTAATTGTACAGTGGTTATGCCACTGTTTTGAAGGTGTGTATTCTGGAATCCCAGTGCAGGCAATGACATGCAGACATGGTTAATGTGTAAGGTATTTGCATAGTTGGCCCGCAGCACTTATACGCCCATCTCTTTGCCCAGACTTTCCATCAGCTGTTGGCCCTAGTGTTTCCTCAGTGTCACTTTTTCCTGAGCAATTTACAACACACCTAGGGCTGTTTTTCCATTTCACAAAAAGAAACGCTTTGTAACTGCAGGTCATTGTTGTGTAAGAATGAGAAAAGCAAAGCAGTTGAATTAGTTCCTGTTTTCCACTGAATGGCTGGGGCTGCTTCATTACGTCGATGTGCTTGTGACCAATTCTGTGCGTTCCCAATCCCAAACTCGTGTTCTGTTTTTGAAAACAGAAAATGCCACTGGTCAGGAACATCCTGTTAATCTGTAAACTATTGTTAGTCCTATCCTGTTCTCCCACTACCCAAACTACTACCCCTCCTCTCACTAGGTTTCATCTATCACCTGCCAACTTGTACACCTTTTACTTCCCCCACCTTCTTATTCAAGGTTCCTCCCCCTTCCTTTCCAGTCTCAGCTGAAACATTGACTGTTTATTTCCCTCCATAGATGTTGTCTGACATGCACAGTTCCTCCAGCATTTTGTGTATTAGTCTATAAACTTTCCCAGATCAGGGAAGAGGCTGAAATGATCATAATCAGGTTTATTGTCACTGAAATATGTTGTGAAATTTGTTGTTTTACAGCAACAGTACTGAGCAATAGACTTTTAAAAAGTTACAATAAGATATGTATATAACAAATAAATAAGCAGTGCAAAAAGAGAGCAAAATAGTGAGGTAAGACAGTAAAATATAGGGGCAAAATTAAGCTATTTGGCTCATCAAGTCTGCTTCACCATTCAATCATTCCTCATTCAACCCCACTCTTCTGCCTTTGCCCCATCACCCTGACTAATCAAGAACTTATCAACCTCTGCTTTAACTAGACCCAGTTACTTGGCGTCCACTGCCATCTGTGAGAATGAATTCCACAGATTCATCACTCTCTGGCTAAAGAAATTTCCCCTTCTCTCTGTTCTAAATGGACATTCTAGTATTCTGAGGCCAAGACTCTCCCACTACAGGAAACATCCTCTCCATGTCCACTGTACTTAGGCCTTCCAATATTTGATGGGTTCCAGTTAGATCCCCTCATTCTTTTAATCTCCAATGAGAATAGCTCAGAGACATCAAATGCTCCTTCCAGGTTAACCCTTTAATACCTGGAATCTTTCTCACAAAATCCTCTGGACTCTCTCCAATGCCAGCAAATCTTTTCTGACACACAGAGCCCAGAACTGCTCACAATACTCCAAATGTTGGTCTGCTACAGAGTCACAGAAAGGTACAGCACAGAAACAGGTCCCATGGTCTATCTAGTCCCATCGACCTGCACTGTGTCCGTAGCCCTCCATACCTCTGCCATCCATGTAACTATCTAATATTTTCTTAAACATTGAAATCAAGCATGCATCACTAGTGCTGGCAGCTCATTCCACATACTCATGACCTTCAGAGTGATGAAGTTTCCCCTTATGTTCCTCTTAACATTTTCACCTTTCACCCTTAACCCATGACCTCTGAGTGTAGTCCAACCCAAACTCAGTGGAAAAAGCCTGCTTGTATTTACCCCATCCATGTCCCTCATGAATTTTGTATACCTCTACCAGATCTCCCCTCAGTCTTCTGCATTCCAAGGAACCAAGTCCTATCTGGTGAAACAAACATTCGGCGGGTCAGGCAGTATCTGTGGCGAGAGAAACACTGAACGTTTCAGAGTTACAAGCATTCTATTGGAGGAACTCAGTGGGTGAGCAGCAGCTGTGATTATTTGCTGCTCCAAATTCCATCATCAGCACCCTCGTCTCCATCTTACTACACAAAATGCTGGGGAAACTCGGCAGGCCGGGCAACATCTATGGAGGGAAATAAACAGTCGATATTTTGAGTCAAGAGCCGCCTCCGTGGGACAGAATCAGAATCAAGTTCGTTATCGCTGGCATACAGCACTGTGCAAAAGACTTGGACACAGCCAGGGTTCCTAAAACTTATGCACACACAGTACTGTATTTGTTAACGTGGAATGGAGAGTGAGTTTGTATATCTGGCGGGAGCAAAGAATATTGAGAATGGTGAGGGTATATATAGCAGAGGTTGATAGATTCTTGATTAATCAGGGCATGAAGGGATATAGGGAGAAGGCAGATTGAGGCTGAGGAAAATTGGATCAGCCATGATGAAAATGGCCTAATTCTGCTTCTATGTGTTATGGTCTTATGGTTTACAGGTCATTAAAGAATGTCTCCCTGGTGCTTTCCACTCCATGCCCCCTTCCCACTCTCAGCCCACAAAAGAGACCCATATCAGAATCGGGTTTATCATCACTTACGTATATCATGAAATTAACTTTTTTTGGGGGCAGATAGTTTTGAGGAAGGAGGGAGGTTACAGTTGGACTCATTCAGATTAGGAGAATGGGCCAAGAAGTGGCAGATGGAATACAGTGTAGGAAAATGTATTGTCAGGCACTTTGGCAGAAGAAATAAAAGAGTAGACTGTGTTCTAAATGGAGAGAAAATTCAAAAATCTGAGGTGTAAAGGGACTTGGGAGCCCTTGTACAAGATTCCCTAATGGTTAATTTGCAGCTTGAGTTTGTGGTGAGGGAAGCAAATGTGATCTTAGTATTCAACTGAAGAGGACTAGAATATAAAAACAAGGATGTAATGTTGAGGTTTTATAAGGCACTGGTGAGGTCTCACTTGGAGTATTGTGAGCAGTTTTGGGCCCCTTATCTAAGAAAGGATTTGCTGACTTTGGAGAGGGTTCAAAGACGGTCCATGAAAATTATTTTGGGATTGGAAGGCTTGTCATATAAAAAGCATTTGATGGCTCTGGGCCTGTATTCATTGGAACTCAGAAGAATGAGTAGTGACCTCATCGAAACATATTGAAATGTTGAAGGGCCTCAGTAAAGTGGATGTGGAGAGGATGTTTTCTGTGGTGTGGGATTCTGAAACCAGAGGACACAACCTCAGACTAGAGAGGCGTACTTTTTGAATGGAGATGAGGAATTTCTTTAGCCAGAGAATGCTGAATCTGTAGAATTTGTTGCCACAGGCAACTGTGGAGACCAGGTCACAGGGTATGTTTAAGGCAGAGGTTGATTAGTCAGGGTTTTAAGGGCATGGGGAGAAGGCAGGAGAATGGGGCTGAGAGGAAAAATGGATCAGCCATGATGAAATGGTGGAGCAGATATAATGATCAAAATGGCATAATTCTGCTCCTATATCTTATGGTCTTGATGGTAGTAATGAGAAAAGAGTTGGTGAGGGTCTTTAGTGATTGACGCTGTTTTCTTGAAGATATCCACAATGCTGGGAAGGTTGTGCCTATGAGTTCACAATCCTCTGCAGCCTCTTGTGATCCTACGTGTTGGACCCTCCCTACCAGTCAGAATTAAATAAAATACAAGCATAGCGCACCAATGACTCTGAGAGGGAGGCTGGAGGGGGTGTGATGGATGGGTGTGCTGGCAACGATGGGTAGGAAGCTGAAATCAGAACTTCCCGAAATGCAGGTGTGTCAGGGCTTCCCAAACTGTGGTCCGTAGATCCCTCGATTAACGGTAGGGGTTCATGGGATAAAAAAGGTTGGGAACTCCTGAAGTAGATCGACTGTTTATTCGTTTCCATAGAGGCTGCTTGATTTGCTGTTCCTGCAGCGTTTTGTTTGTGCTGCTCAAGTCAATGCAAGAGTTTGCTTGAGGCAGTATTACTAACCAAAAACAAGCAGGTGAGGGAGAACTATCAAACAACAACAGAGCAGATCAGGCAACATCTGTGGAACACTGGCCAGGCTTTGCTTTTGAAAGAAAACTACATCCTCCAAATCAACACGCACAAAATGTGGGAGGAACTCAGCAGATCAGGCAGCATCTATGGAAATGAATGAACAGTCATCGTTTTAGGCCGAGTCCCTTCATCAGGACTGGGAGGGAAGGGGAACAGTGCCAGAATAAAAAGATGGAAAAGGAGGACAAGAGAGAGAATGAAAGGTGAAGTCAGATGGGTGGGAAAGATAAAGGGCTAGTGGGGAAAGAATCGGATAGCAGAGGAGAGTGGCCAATAGGAGAAAGGGAAGAAGGAGGGGCACTAGGGGGAGAGTGATAGGCAGGTGAGAAGAAGAGGTCAGAAGTCAGAGTGGGGAATAGAAAAGGGAATGAGGGAAGGGAAAAAAACAAGAGAAAAATATTACCGCAAGGAGAAATTAATGTTCATGCCATCCTTACTCATATAGCTGTGGCATTCATTGCCTATGGAGGCCAAGTCATTGGCTATATTTAAAGTAGAGGGTGATAGGTTCCTTATTAGACATCATCATTATGTGCCATTTCATATGTCACGGGTGCTCATGGTCTTTGACCATAATTGTTCTTGGCAATTTTTTTCCACAGAAGTGGTTTGCCATTACCTTTGTCTGAGCAGTGTCTTTACAAGACGGGTGGCCCAGCCATGATCAATACTCATCTGGGATTGTCTGCATGATGTCCATAGTCACATAATCAGGTCTTGTGATATGCAACAGCTGCTCATATGGCCATCCATCACCTCCTCCCATGGTTTCAGTTGACCCTGATCGGGGGGCTAAGCACCTTGCCCAAGGGTGGCCTGCAGGTTAGTGGAGGGAAGGAGCACTTCCTCTGGTGAAATCGTATCTCCACCCTGCTACCCATTCTTGTTTAGAAATGGCACCAAAGCTTATGGGGAGAGGGCAGGAGATTGGAGTTGAGAGGAAAATAATTAATTAGCTGTGATGGAATGGTGTAGCAACTTGATGGACTGAATGGCCTAATTCTGCTCCTATGTCTTGTGGTCTAATAATCCATGATCTTTCCAAAGAGTTGGAACCCATTGGGTAGAATGGACCCGATTTACATTTCTCACTGTTCAGTAAAGCAACCAGTGTAATCAAAAATCTTACCCTGGACATTCTCTCTTCTCCCCTTTCCATCAGGCAAGAGCTACAAAAGCCTGAGAGCCTGTAGCACCAGTATCCAGAACAATTTCTACCCCACTGTTATAAAACTATTGAATGTTTCCCTAGGATGATAAGATGGACCCTTGACCACACAATATATGATCGTTTACCTCTGCTGCACCTTTTCTGTAGCTGTTACACTTTATTCAGGCTTCTAGCCCCCTTTCTTCCCAGTCCTGATGAAGGGACTCAGCCCAAAACATCGAAGGTTTATTCCTTTCCATACGGACTGCCTGGCCTGCTGAGCTCCTCTAACATTTTGTGTGTGTTACACTTTATTCTACATTGTTACTGATCATTAATGATTTGATCTGTATGAATAGTATGCAAGACAAGGATATTATGCTGTAGTCATAGAACTCTGCAGCACAGAAACATGCCCTTTAACCCTTCAAGGCTATGATGGCTTATTATTCTTCCTCATCCCATTAACCTCCACTGGGACCATAGCCCTCCATACCCTCCTATCTATGTACCTATCCAAATGTTTAAGTGTTGAAATTGAACCTGCATCCACTACTTCCACACTGTCACCATCCTCCGAGTGAAGAAGTTCCCCCTCAGGTTCCCCTTTAATATTTCACCTTTCATGATTAATTCATGACCTCTAGTTCTAGTCTCACCCAACATCGGTGGAAAAAGCCTGCTTGCCTTTACCCTATCTATACTCCTATAGATGTGGCATGCGTCCAGCACCAACGTGGCATGCCTACAACTCACTAACCCTAGCATGTACATTTCTAGAATGTGGGAGAAAACCAGAGCACCAGAAGGAAACATAAGAGGTCATGGGGAGAACGTACACACTCCTTACAGACAGCGGCGGAGAATTGAACTGTGATCGCGAGCATAAGATGGCTTGTATCCACAGATTGATTGTATGTCCATAAACTGGCACTGGGCTGTACACAAGGTGATGGACAGGAAATAATAAAGTAGTGCTGGAGTTGGTGGGTGGAGGTGTTGATCAGCCTTACTGCTTGGGGAAAGTACCTGTTTTTGAGTCTGATGGTCCTGGCATGGATGCTCCGTAGCCCCTCTCCTGATGGGAATGGAACATAATCCCACCCACCCTGCTCCTTCATGATGTTACTGGCCCTTTTCCAGCACCTTTCTGTATATAAATTGTTGATGGGGGGGAGGGGTAGAATTGTGCCAGTGATGCATTGGGCAGTTTTGTTTCACTACTTTTTCTAAAGTTGTTCAGCCTTCCTGTCCACCGCAGTGCAGTTTCTATACCGTGCACTGGTGCAGCTTGTTAAGATGCTCTCCAGTGCACATCTGTACAATGACATGAGTATGGATGTGTAAAGTCCAACAGGCAAATAGGCACTGCCGCCCTTCCTGAAGTCTAAAACCAGCTTCTTTGTTTTACTGACTTTGAGGGCAAAGATGACATATCATGATGTCACTAAACTCCCTCCTGTACTCAGAGGTACTGCCCTCTGTGGCAGTGTGATCTGCAAACTTTTGGAACACTTTCACAGGCATATGGGACCCACTTGGAAAGGCATTTGTCTGGCATGATCCTGATGGGCCGAAGGGCCCTTTTCTGTGCTGTATGACTCTATAACAGATTCAAATATACCTCAATGCTACACGTGATATAAAGAGATCAAGAAGAGTTGAGAGAGTACGGAGAAATTGACGAGGACATTGTCAGGAGTTGAGCACCTGAGTTATAGGGGAACGTTGATTAGGTTAGGACTTTATTCTTTAGGACTGGAGCATAGGAGAATGAGGGCAGATTTGACACAGGTTTACAAAATTATCTGGGTTAAGATAAGGGTAATGTAACCAGGCTTTTTTCCCCCACTGAGATTGTTTGAGATTAGAACTGGAAGTCATAGGTTAAGGGTGACACATAAGACTTAGGAGCAGAATTAGGCCATTCAGCCCATCAAGTATGCCCCGCCGTTCCATCATGGCTGATCCCAGATCCCACTCAACCCCGTAACCTGCCATCTCGCCATATCCTTTGATGCCCTGACTGATCAGGAAACTATCAACTTGCGCTTTAAATAAATGTACGGACTTGGGTTTCACCACAGTCTGTGGCAAAGCATTCTGCAGATTCACCGCTCTCTGGCTAAAAAATTCCTACTTACCTCTGTTCTAAAAGATCATCCCTCAATCTTGAGGCTGTACCCTCTAGTTCTGGATACCCCCACCATAGGAAACATTGTCTGCACATCCACCCTATCCAGTCCTATCAACATTCAGTAGATCTCAATGAAATCCCCACATATTCTTCTAAATTCCAGTGAGTACAGGCCCAAAGCTGCCAAAAGCTCCTCATATGTTAATCCTTTCATTCCCAGAATCACCCTCATGAACCTCCTCTGGATTCTCTCCAATGACAACATATCCTTTCAGAGATATGGGGCCCAAAACTGTTGACAATACTCCAAGTGGGGCCTGACGAGTGTCTTATAAAGCATTATCTACTTGTTTTTATATTCTATTCCCTTTGAAGTAAATGCCAACACAGCATTTGCCTTCTTTACACAGGCTCAACATGTGAATTAACTTTTTGGAAGTCTTGCACAGGGTCTCCTAAGTCCTTCTGCACCTCTGATGTTTGAATTTTTTCCCCATTTGGGTAATAATCTACACTATTGCTCTTTTTACCAAAATGCAATACCATGTATATCCCAACATTGTATTCCATCTGCCACATCTTTGCCCATTCTTCCAATTTGTCTAAGTGCTGCTGCAATTGCATTGCTTCCTCAGCACTACCTACCCCTCCACCCATCTTCATATCATCTGCAAAACTTTGCCACAAACCCATCATATTTACATGAAATATTTAAGAGGAAGATGGTGGGAAGCTTCATCACTCACGATTTTGGGTGCGATTATGGAATGAGCTGCTAGCAGAAGTGGTAGATACAGGTTTGATTTCAATATTTAGGAGAGAAATTTAGTACATGGATGGGAGGGGTATGGCCCAAGTACAAGTCAATGGGACTATGTGGAAAAACGGCTCAGCATGGGCTGAAGAGCCAGGTTTTTTGTGTTTACCAGTGCTCTGACTCCATGATCTGTGGAATTCAGTAGGGGTGGAAGCATTTTCTGGGTATGGATACCAAGTCAGGGTCAGTACCCTGGAATGACGTTCTGTAAATGCCCCCAGGGCAGTGATCAGGCTGTAATTTCACACCCAAGCCTTTCCTCCCTCGAAGGAGTCGGAGAAGCAGATGGATTTTACAGTACTCTCTGCATTTCACACCCAGTGTGATTGAGAGGAGCCTCTCATTCCACATTTATGTCACTGTTTGAGTTTAAACTCCCAGCTGCCGTGATGGGATGACAACTCCAGTCTGTGGATCAATGGTCTGGGCCTCCACAAGTAAGTTTAAGAACTTAACTATTGCACTGCCACTAATTGGGTGGTGATTGTAGCCACCACTTTTTTTTCATGCATGTACTGAGTATTAGAGCATCAGACATGGTAGTAGAATTAGGCCTTTTGGCCCATCCCGTCTGCTTCAACATTTGATCATTGCTAATCCCTCTCAACAGCCTTCTCCCCATAACCCTTGATGCCCTTACTAGTGAAGAGCCTATCAACCCCCACTTTAAATATACCGATGACATGGCCTCCACAGCTGTCTGTGGCAAGGAATTTCACAGATTCACCGCCCTTTGGCTGAAGAAATTCCTCCTCATCTCTGTTCTAAATGGATGTCTTTCTATTCTGAGGCTGTGCCCTCTGGTCCTAGACTCCTTGACTATAGGAAACATTCCCTCCACATCTACATCTATTCCCAGGGAACAGTGCATGCAACAACCCACAGGGTATTTCACTTTATACATCCCAGTTTTTAAAACGATATAATTTTATGGCAACTGTATCCCAACATCCCAGATTTGGATTTAGATCGACACTTTTGCACACAATCTCTTCTTTACATAGAACATTACAGGCCCTTTGGCCCATGATGTTGTGCTGACCTTATAACCTGCTCTAAAATCAATCTAACTCATTCCTCCTGCATTCGTTGGTGATGTGCCCTGTCATATGACGTAGGTGATCATGACCTTCCCATGACCATGATTGCTCTTGGCAAATTTTTTTTCTACACAAGTGGTTTGCCATTGTCGCCTTCTGGGCCGTGTCTTTACAAGATGGGTGACCCCAGCCATTATCAACACTCTTCAAAGGGTCAGTGGTCACATAACCAGGACTTGTGAATGTGCATCAGCTGCTCATACGACCGTCCACCACCTGCTCCCGAGTCTTCTCTCTCTCCCCCTCCCCTACGTCTGTCATTCTCTCTCTCCTGCCTTCACTACCTCTCCCTCTCCCTCTCCGTGGCCACTTTCTCTTCGGACCGGGCCCCCGCCGTCAGCGGAACTTTGCTCGTTTGGGGTGGGCGAGCGGGAGAGTAAGAAGCCCCGCTGCGTTGCTCGAGCCGATTCAACAGCAGGAAAGGCTCCGACGGCCGCCCCTCTTCCTGGGGAGAACACACACACACCTCTGCCTGCGAGGCAGCTGAGACCAGAAACCCTTCCATCTCCGGCTCCGCACTCCGCACCCAGCCAGCGCCGCCTGATTGACATCGCCCGCAGCCAATCACCGGGCCAGGTGGCGGAATCCAAACCCGGTGATGTCAGAAGCCTAATCATCTGCCGTGGAGAAGTGACAAGAGAGAGGGGGAATACAATTTAATGTCGCAATGGCTCTCAGATGACGGAGCATGTGCGTACACAGAGACGTCCGAGAGAGCCAGGATTTAAGGGTGCTTGCCTGACCCTAGGGAGAGGCTGCCAGTTTACACTATGTGTGGAGGACTGAATGTCAGGTGGGAGAACAACTTGCATTTTTCCGTTCGTCTCTTGGACCTGATCCACCTCATTATTGAATCGTGATAGAGAGAACCCTGCCCTTTTTATTTCCAGGCTGGCCAAATCATCTTAATTTTCGGCCTTTTTCAGCCGGCGCCCTCAGGAAAGCCTCCCCTCTGGAGTTTAAAATAAATTGCACGGTTCAAAAGAAAATGTCAGCGGGCAGATCACCCTGCAGCGGCTGATTTCCACCTTACCACCAACATTCTTACTGCTCTTGGGGGCTGGTACTTTTTTTAAAAAAAAAGGGGGGGGGGAAGAAACGCATTGGTAGAGTGCAGTTGGTCAGAGGTTACCAAGAAACTACTGCAGAGACCTATAATTAGAGACAGCGACGGGTAGGCTCACTAGCAAGTTCACGGCTGAAGCCTGGCCCTTAAATATTTTCTCTCTCTCTTCGCCAGTGTCCGATGGAAACTTGGATCCTATGCTTCCCAGGTCTGGTGTATGCAGGATCTAATCATGTGTTGGGTTCGCATCCTCTAGTTTGTGATAGCTTCTGAAGCTGTGGTTCTGGGGGGGGGGGGGGGGTGGGAGGTATTGATGGAAATGAAGATTGTAGAGTTTACTTGACATCAGAGATAGAGCATTTCTGTGTTGGATTTTTAAAAAAATTAGATCAGATCATTACCCACCACATCCGTAATTTGCTGGCACTAAAGAGGGTGAAACACTTCCCCCACTCCTGTCCCCCTGAGGTTATACGCGACGTCTGTTCCTGCCCGCCTATCCGAGGGACTCTCCGCCCCTGCCCTGCACCCCTCTCTCCTCCAGTTGCCCTTTCCCCAACCCTCAGATCGGTTTAGAAGGCGCTGACTCATGCCGCGGTCAGTTCTCCACAGATCGCTTGAGTCCGGATAGGAAACAGCAGGGGCTGTTTCAGATACGCATGTGTACACGACAGAAAGTCAACCACAGAGCCTCCAGCCCGCCGGGTCGGCACTGACTTCATCCTGCACTAACCTCACTCATGAAGACGTGAGAGATTCTGCAGATGCTGGAAATCTGGAGCAACACACTCAAAATGCTGGAGGAACTCATCAGGCCAGGGAACATCCATGGATACTAGAATAAGGTGATATGATCACATGCCAAACTGTATTCCACTCCCACCCATCCACCCACCGTCCTCTTCTGCTTACTGTCCCTTCCTTCCCAGTCCGGTATCGGCCTGAAATGTCAACTGTTTCCATGGATGCTGCCCGACATGCTGAGTTCCTCCAAAAGTTGGTGTGCATTACTCTAATCCCATTCAGAATCAGGTTTATTATCACTGACATATACCCTGAAATTTGTTGTTTTGCGGCATCAATACAGCGCAATACGTTAAATATACTATAATTATTTGTAGTATAATATACTATAATTATATTATTTATATTATATTATTACATAATAAAATACTATAATTATTTATTCACCGAGCCGAGAGTTTAGCCAATCCCAGCGACTAAACTTCTATTTCATTTCAAATACAGTATACTGTATTTCCAATTGGATATTATAGTATATAAACTATAAATAAGTAGTACCAAAAAATGAAATAGTGTACCACGGGTTCACTGTCCGTCCAGAAATGTGAAGGGGAAGAAGCTGTTTGTATTTTTTTTCAGGTTCTTGTACTTCCTCTCCAGTTGCAGTAATGAGAAGAGAGCATGTATGGGTGGTCAGGGTCTTTAATGAGTCTCAACCTTTTAAAGATGCCCTCAGTGGTGGGGAAGATGGTGCCTGTGATGGGATTGAGGCGATTAATCATTCGCATCAACTAATTCCTCCCCCACCTCCCTGGGTTTTACAGCTCATTTATGCAATTGCCCTCCATTTTTCCTATCATCCATTGTCTATCTAAGAGTGCGTAAATGTCCCTACTGTATCTGTCTACCACCAGCCCTGTTCCACGCACCCACCTCTATATTAAAAAAACTACCTTTGCCACCTGTCTATACTCTCCTCCAATCACCTTACAATGGTGTCACCAGCTATTAGGCATTTCCACCCTGGGGGGGGGGGGGAGGGAAGTCTCTGGCTGTCCATTGGATCTATCCCTTTTCTCATCATCAAAATAATAGATCGTTTGGATCGTATAATAATAAAGTATTTAATTAGGGTGGACGACATGGTTAGCATGGATTGGTTGGGCCAAAGGGTCTGTATCCATTCTGTATTGTTTTTTTAAATTTAATAATCAGATCAGATTGCTAAACTGACAACGAACCCCCGAACTCTACCTCACAGTTTTTGCTCCCCTTTTCTGCTTCTTTTCATACAAAAATATTTTATTATTATTTATGGTCTTGCAATATACTACTGCCACAAAGCAATAAATTTCACACAAATTTCAGTGAAAATAGATCTGATTTTGATCATTAAAAGCCTCTTATTCTTCAAAAGTACTTTGTAATGTCTTGAGATAAGGAAGATGATGTAGAAATTCAGGTATATTTTTGTATATCTTTCAAAATGTGAATGCACTTGCACATATACTTGTCTTTGTATCTATCCGTGTGTGGGTGTTTTGGGTGCTAGATCAATATTATCAATTAATTGCTCCACAAGGATAAAATTTGACCCCGAGCAGTGCAGGGATTCCCCAAACTGGGGTCCATGGACCCTTTGATTAATGGTAGGGCCCCATGACATAAAAACAGTTGGGAACCCTTACAGGAAGCCTCCTTAAGAGAGTTGGAGAAGGAAGGCTGGAGCTTGGTGCATAAGGCTAGCAATGGTGCAGGGATTAACTTTGGTTTGAGTGCAAAATCTATTGATTGCAGTTCTGAGTGAGAGAGTGAGAATGAATCATGCAAGGATATATATGAGGTAAAATGTATACATAGTTATTAGGGATATGGGGTAAAAGGTATACAATATTATGAGGTGTATAGATGGGGTAGAGCAAGCAGGCTTTCTCTATTGAGGTTGGGTGAGACTAGAACTAGAAGTCATGGGTTAAGGGTGAAAGGTGAAATATTTCCGAGTACAAGGGGGTTCTTCGCTCAGAGGGTGGAATGAGCTGCTAGCGGAAGTGGTGGATGTGGGTTCGATTTCAAAATTTAAGAGATATTTGGACACGTACATGGATGAAGGGCTATGGTCTAGGTGCAGGTCAATGGGACCAGACAGAATAATAGGTTAGCATGGTCTAAATGGACTGAAGGATCTGTTTCTGTGCTGTAGTCTATAACTATGACTCAAAGCATGGTGGGGTTTTAGCTCGAGGATAAATGATACAAACCACAATCTCTCTCTCTGCTGACTCTACATGTTAGTTTTCAATCTATACAATATTACCCAGTTCCTTTTGATCACTTACACATTAAACTAGGTTGAAGCTTTATAAAATTCTGGTCAGGCCACATTGGAGAATTTCAATCAGCTCTGGTCACCTCATTATAGGAAGGATGTGAAAGTTTTAGAGAGGGTGCAGAGGAAATTTACCAAGTTGTTGAAAGGTCTAGATACAGCGGATGTGGAGATAATGTTTCCTAAAGTGGGGGAGTCTTGGATCAGAGGACACAACATCAGAATAGAGGGCCGTCTATTTTAAACAGAGATGAGGAGGAATTTCTTTAGTCAGAGGGTTGTTGTTCATCCTTCGGAGTCGAAGGCAACCATGACTTCTATCAGGTGGAGGGTTTGTGACTGTGGGTCCGGAGGTGACTGGTGAGGCCAATCCAGGCCCTGAAAGCTCACCACATGTGGGACACATGAGGGTAGGTGCTGCAGTGGAAGTGGAGGTAGCTCGAGCCTTGCACGTGGCGTGTTTCCTCTCAGCCTCTGCGGTGCGTCTGATTTCTGCTGCATACGCTCCTTCAGTGATCCTGCTCCACCAGGTTGGGTGGTCCAGAGCAAGCGATTCCCAGCTACC
The DNA here is from genome assembly GCF_030144855.1 of Hypanus sabinus. Classification (NCBI taxonomy): domain Eukaryota; kingdom Metazoa; phylum Chordata; class Chondrichthyes; order Myliobatiformes; family Dasyatidae; genus Hypanus; species Hypanus sabinus. Next base: position 10,549,354 of record NC_082717.1, read on the forward strand.
GGGATTGATGTTGAGGTCTTTGAGGGACACTTTGAGGCAGTCTTTGAAACATTATTTCTGCCCTCCAACTGAGCGCTTGCCCTGGCTCAGCTCTCCATACAGCAGCTGTTTTGGTAGTCGACTGTCAGACATCCTGACAACATGGCCAGCCCATCTGGCTTGGGCTTTCTGTAGGAGGGTAGTCAGAGGGTAGTAAATCTGCCCCAGGCAGCTGTGGAGGCCACAGCATTGGGTATATTTAAGGTGTAAGTTGATAGACTCTTGATTAGTCAGGGTGTGAAGGGTTACGGGGAGAAGGCAGGAGAATAGGATTGAGAGAGAAATGGATCAGCCATGATGGAATAGCAGAGCTTTGATGGGCCACTGGCCTAATTCTGCTCCAGAGTTTTGCGTTCTTACGTTTTTTTTCTTGCCTGGAGGTTCATAAGATTGCTCCTGAGAGCAGAAGGGTTAACGTGCAAACAGTGATGGCTCTAGGCATGTAATTTGCTGGAAGTTTGAAGAATGAGGTGAGTGTTTCATTGAAATCTATTGATTATTAAAAGTGTAGATAGAATGACTATGGAGAGGATGTTTACAATAGTGGGAGAGTCCAGGACCAGAGGGCACAGACTCAGAATACAAGTATGTCTCTTCTGAACAGAGGTGAGGAGGAATTTCCTGAGCCAGAGGATGGTAAATCTGCGGAACTGATTGCCACAGATGCCTGTGGGAGATCAGGTCATTGGGTGTATTTAAATCAGAGGTTGACAGGATTTTAATTCGTCAGGGTGTCAAAGGTTATGGAGAGAAAACAGAAGAGTGGGATTGAGAGAGAAATTAAGTCAGCCATGAGTGAAAGGCGTAACATACTCAATGGGCCAACTGGCCTCATTCTGTTCCGATGTCTTATGGTCTAAAATAAGTTAGCCATGATTGTATTGCAGAGCAGACTGGATGGGTGGAACAGCCACATTCTGCTGCTGTGTCTTATAGTTGTACTACCTCATGCACCATTGTAATGAATTGATTTCTAAGGATGGCACGAAGCAAAGTTTTTCACTGTATCTAGGTGCACGTGGAAATCGTAAACCAATTAAAAGTTAGATAAGGTTAAAGGCCCTTTTTGAATGCAGGTGATGGATGGGCTGAATGGCCTGTATAAGGACTAGGGGGTACCAGGCTGGGGCTGTGACGGTTTTTGTAGGTGGCAGCTGGAAACTGGCGGGGTGAGGGTGTGCATCTGTCCCTGAGAGTGCCCAGGGGAAGCTGTGCTGGAGGTGGGAGAGGATGGCCTCCAAGCTTACAACTTCAGTACGGCCGTGTCCTGCTCTCTGAGCTGACCAACCAAACAGTTATTACAAGCATCAAACTTGGACTCTCAGACCAACCCTGTCTGGTCCCATCCTACGTAATGCTAACAAAATGCCTCTTTGGTGATGTAGTGCTGTGTGTGTATGCTACGAACACACACACACACAGACTGCCTTACAGATGAATACCCTGTTGACGCTCTCCGTCCAGACTCCTGGAGGAAGGCTGTCGAAGGGACAGTACTGTCTTAATATGGGGGTGAAGTAAAGTTTGATACTAAGTAGTGTTGGCTGTCTGTGTACAGGACCATTTGTGGAGTTTACTGAAGGTGGGATTGCTTGCCTTCTGTTGGTAGATTCCAGACTCTGCTTGGCTAGAGCACTGTTATTGCAGAACAGAGTAGCACCATTTGATGTATGTGGCCCAGCTTATTTTCCCTGTTAAATATCTACAGTGCAGCCACTGGCTTTTAATTTTTAACCCATCCTTTCCCTGCAAGTAACAAAAAAAAATGACATACTAGAAATACTTACTCTTAACATGTACTGAATAAATAACTGACTGCTTATTCCTGAGGATCTTAGTTATAGGGAAAGGTTCAATAGGTTTATAAGGAATTGGTCGGGCCCAGTCTGGAGTGTTGTGAGCAGTTTTGTGCCCCTTATTTAAGAAAAGTTGGACCTTCTGGCATTGCAGAAGGTCCAGAAGAGCTTCATGAGAATGAAAGGGTTAATGTATGAGGAGCGTTTGTTAGCTCTGGGCCTGTACTCGCTGGAGTTTAAAAGAAGGAGGGGAGATCTCATTGAAACATATTGAAAGGCCAAGATAGATGTTCCCTATAGTGGGAGTGGCTAGGACCAGAGGGTACAGCCTCAGAATAGAAGGACGTCCCTTTAAAACAGAGTTAGGGAGGAATTTCTTCAGCCTATGGATGGTGAATCTGTGGAATTCATTGGCACAGACAGGAGGCCTAGTTAAAGTCAGAATCAGGTTTATTATCAGTGGCACGTGACGTGAAATTTGTTAACTTAGCAGCAGCAGTTTAATTTACTAATTATGTATATTGAATAGATTAAAAAGTGCAAAAACAGAAATACCATATATTTAAAAAAAAACAAGTGAGGTAGTGTCCAAAGCTTCAATGTCCATTTAGGAATCGGATGGCAGAGGGGAAGAAGCTGTTCCTGAATCACTGCGTTTGTGCCTTCAGGCTTCTGTACCTCCTACCTGATGGTAAAAGCGAGAAAAGGGCATGCCCTGGGTGCTGGAGGTCCTTAATAATGGACACTGCCTTTCTGAGACACCGCTGCCTAAAGATGTACTGGGTACTTTGTAGGCTTGTGCCCAAGATGGAACTGACTAGATTTACAACCTTCTGCAACTTTTGGTATTGGGTATGTTTAAAGTGAAGGTTGATCAGGAAGGGCATTAAAGGTAATGGGGAGAAGGCAGGAGAATGGGGTTGAGAGGGATAATAAGCCGTCATGATGGATTGGTGGAGCAGCTGAATGGCCTAATTCAGCTCCACTGTCTACTGGTTCAATATTCTATATAGGCCTGAGGTGAGCTTTGATGTTAGTTAGCTCATCCTTTAGCGACAATTTTGAAGAGGTATCATTGGTGATCTGTCTAGTTCCTGCAATGTTGCTATGAGAAATCCACATCTCAGAGGGCAGAAATCACTGCTTCCTGACAGGCCAAGTGATGAATCCCAATACTGCAAAGTGCAGAATAATACCTGTCTGAAATATTAACTCCACTTCAAGGGGGCAGAATTTTAAGCTGTTTGTAGGAAAGTATAGAGGAAATCTGAGGAAAGTTTTTTACACAGTTGTGGGTGAGTGCAATGCACTGCCAAGAGTGATGGTAGAGACAGATACATTAGGGATATTGAAGAAGATCTTAGATTAGGCACATGGATGAAAGAAAAATGGAGGGTTATATAGCACGGAAGGGTGTTTATTTATTTACGGATTGATTGATGTACAGAACAGATTAGGCCCTTCCGGCCCGTCGAATCGTGCCACCCAGTAACCTCCAATTTAATCGTAGCCTAATCAGAGGACAATTTACAATGACCAGCTAATCTACCAACTGGTACGCCTTTGGACTTTGGGAGGGAACCGGAGCACTTGGAGGAAACCTACGCGGTTCATGGGGAGAACTTGCAAACTCCTTACGGGAAGCGGTGGGAATGGAACTGGGGTCACATGTACTCTAGAGCATTGCGCTAATCACTACAATCTCAGAGTAAGTGAAAAGGTCGGCAAGCCATCACGGGCTGATGGACTGTACTGTGCGGTGCTGTCCATGATGTTCTGTGTTCTATTACTATGACATGGAACCACGGGCAAATGGGCAGGTTTTAAACCAAAATAGTTATGGCAGAGTAAGTGTGTGAGTGAGTGCCTATTTCCATTTGTCAAGCTTTTCCTGTGTTCCATATTATGTCTCTTTCATAAACACTTGAAACTTTGTTCATTTTCGGGTTGGGAAAAGGTTATGCATCTTGTTATCACAGCCTTGTCCGTTCTCAGGATGGTATACACTCAGTGGCCGCTTTGTTAGCTGCCATCCCTACCTGATGAAGTGATTATTGACTGTATGTTCATGATCTTCTGCTGCTGTAGTCCATCGACTTCAATGTTCGATATGTTGCGCATTCAGAGATGCTCTTCTGCATACACTGTTGTAACGTGTGGTTATTTGAGTTACTGTCGCCTTCCTGTCAGCTTGAACCAGTCTGGCCGTTCTCCTCTGATCCCTCTCATTAACAAGAGAACTGCTGCTCACTGGAGGCTTTTTGTTTTTCACGCCATCATCCGTAAACTCCAGAGACAGTTGCGTGTGATCCGCAGTTTCCGAGATATCAAACCACCCTGTCTGGCACCAACATTCATTCCAAGATCAACTCACTTGGACCACATTTCTTCCCCATTCTAATGTCTGGTCTGAACAACTGCTGAACTCCTTGACTGTGTCTGACTGGCTGATTAGGTATTTGCATTAACAAGCTGGTGTACGGGTGTGCCTAATAAAGTGGCCGCTGAGTGTATGTGTGCCCTGAGCCTTCCCATGGCGGAGGTTAATTGAAGAAATGCCAACCTGTCTCAGCTGCAGCTGACTGGCACAAGGTGTCAGTTGAACAATTGCAAACTCTGCCCAAAAATAGACACACTGTAATCTGACCCCTGTCGACTCGCCTCCTCTCTCCTCACATGGAAAGTTGTAATTACAAGGAGTCAGGCCTGGTCCAGCTTTTAGCGAGTGAGAACTGGGGTGGGGGTTGCAGGAGACAGTTGAAGTCAAATTCAGTGTGGCACAGCTGGTATGGGGAGATGTATTTAAGCTAAGAAGAGTGCAGTAAAGTCCACAGACCCCTCAAAAGTGCTGCACAAGTTGGTAGGATGGCTAGGCAGGCTCCAGCGTGTTGGCTTTCATTAGTCAAGGAATTGAGCCTAGGAGCTGGTAAATCTTTTAAACGTAAAGCATCGGACCATTAGACACAGGAGTAGAAATGGGCCACGTGACCTATTGAGTCTGCTCTGCTATTCTATCATGGCTGATTTATTTTCCCTCTCCCTGTAACTTTTGACACCCTGACTAGTCGAGAACCTATCAACCTCTGCTTTAAAAATACAAAATGACCTGGCCTCCACGGCAGTCTGAGGCAATGAATTCCACAGATTCTCACTACACTCTAGCTAAAGAAATTACTCCTCTGTTTCAAATGGATATCTCTCTGTTCTGACTCTGTGCCCTTTGGTCCTAGACTCACCCATTATATTCTATCAATGTTCATTAAGTTTCAATGAAATCCCTACTCATTCCTGTAAACTCCAGTGAGTACGGACACAGAACTATCAAAGGCTCCTCATACGTTAACACTTTGATTCCAGGAATCATTCTTGTGAATCTGCTCTGGACCTCTGCAATGCTAACACATCTTTTCTTGGGTAAGGTGCCTAAAATTGCTCTCGGTGCTCCAAGTGCAGTCTGACCAATGCATTATAAAGCCTCAGAATCATATTATACTCTTATAAACATAAACAGTGCACCACAGTACAAGCCATTCAGCCCATGATGTTGTGCCTACCTTTTAACCTTCTCCAAGGTCAATCGTAAGTAATGTTACAACACTATAAAACCCTGGTTAGACCATATTTGGAATATTGTGTTCAGTTCTGGTCACCTCAGTGTAGGGAAAGATGTGGAAGCTTTAGAGAGGATGCAGAGGCGATTCACCAGAATTCTGGGTGGATGAGCGAACACTTCTTTTGGAAAGATTGAACAAGCTGAGGCTTTTCACTTTGGAAGGTAGGAAGATGAGAGGAATGTTGGGGGTGTATAACATGAAAAGTGGCCAGTCAGCAACTTTTTCCCAGGGTGGAAATGGTTAATAAGAATGAGCATAATTTTAAGGTGATTGGAAGGAAGCATGGGGGGGGGGGGGCGGATGTCAGAGGTAAGTTTTTTTTTACACAGAGCGGTGGCTGACTGGAATGCATTGCAAGAGCTGGTACAAGCTGGTACGAGGTAGATACATTAGGGTCATTTAGGAGACTCTTAGTCACATGGATGAAAGGAAAATGGAGGGCTATATAGGAGGGAAAGGTTAGATTGATTTTGGAGTAGGTTAAAATATTGGCATAACATCGTGGGCCAAAAGGCCTGTATTGTGCTGTGATGTTCTGTGTTTAATGGATTTCCTAGGATGTTGTCTGAATTTGGAGGCCTAAGTTACAAGGTTCAGGCAGTGGGGTGCAGATGGCATCTCTATCAAAGGAGGTGTAAGGTGCTCCTTCCTTCCACTAGCCTGCAGGTCACTCTCGGGCAAGGTGTAGCACCTGCTTTAGCTTCTTCCACACTCCCCTTCTTGATCAGGGTCATGTGAAGCCATGGGAGCAGGTGGTGGATGGTCGTATGAGCGACTGGTGCAATCACAAGTCCTGGTAGTGCGACCACTGATGCCAGGCAGGCAATCTCTGAAGAGCATTGATAATGGCTGGGGTCACCCATCCTGTTAAGTCACTTTCCTGAAGAGAGCAATGGAAAACCACTTCTGCAGAAGAATTTGCCAAGAATCAAGGTTACGGAAAGGCCTTGATCACCTGCGTCATACAACACGGCACGTAATAATGATGTGTAGATTGTTGACTTTTGTCACTGGAACTTTGCATATTAGAGGGTGGAGTAACCTGCTAAAGGTACATGGATCATGAGGTACAAAGACAGATGAAAGCACATCGTCTTTTTCCCAGGGGTGGGGTGCTAAAAAGCAAGGCTTAAGATCAGAGGTGAAAGATTGAAATTGGAATTAGTTTATTGTTACTATCACATGTACCAAGGTACAGTGAGCTAACTAAATAATTCCAGAATCAATTCCATTATCAGCTTGATGTCGAGGCTTTGGAGAGGGTGCAGAAAACGTTTACCTGGATTAGAAGTCATGTGCTATAATGAGAGGTTGGACAAACTTGAGTTGCTTTCCTTGGACCGGTGGAGCTGAGGGGGGAGACCTCATAGAGATTCACAGGATTATGAGAGGCATAGACAGAGTGGGCAGAGAGTACCTGTTTCCCAGGGTTGAAATGTCTAATACCAGAGGGCATACTTTGAAGGTGAGAGTGGGGTAATTTCTGAGGAGATGTGAGGCAAGTTTTTTTACACAGCAAGTGGTGGGTGCTTGGTATGTGCTACCAGGGGTGATGGTGGAGGCAGATATGATAGAGGCTTTCTAGAAGCTCTTGGGTAGGAACATGATTCTCTGGAATTGGAAGAATATGGACATTGTGCAAGCGGAAGGGATTGGATTACTAAATTATTTAATTTGGCACCATCGTTTGGATCGAAGGGTCTGTTCCTGTTTCAAAGATCTACGGGTTAAGTCAGTAAGCTGTGGGCATGCTAGATAGCGCCCGAAGACAGCGACATGAGTATTATATGGAATTCTGGACATCCCAATGTGGAGGCTTTGGAGAGAGTGCAGAAGAGGTTTATCAGTTGCCTGGATTGGAGAGCATGTGCCATCACGATAAGTTGGACAAACTTGGGTTGTTTTCTCTGGAGCAGCAGAGACAGGAGATCTGAGAGAAGTTTAAGGTATTATGAAGGGCATAGATAGAGTAGACAGGGAATATCTGTTTCTCAGGTAGACATGTCTAATACCAGAGGGCATGCATTGAAGGTGAAAGGGTAGATTCAAAGGGGATGTGAGGACTACATTTTTATACTTGGAGATTCATGGATGCCTGGAATGTGCAGCCTGGTAAGGTAGTAGAAGCAAATATATTAGAGGCTTTTCAAAGATGTTTGGATAGGAACATGGATGTAAGGAAGATGGAGAGATATGGAGATGGTGTAGTTAGGAGAGTTTAGTTTTTGAATTTCTTTAGTTTACTCTTTAGCTTTTTTGGCACAACATTGTGGGCTGAAGGACCTGTTCCTGTACTGTACTGTTCTGTGTTCAATAATTTTTGTGAGCTGCTCCAGTACAGTCCACACTGATTGGATTTGACACATATAGTATGATTCAGATACCCTCCCCTCTGTATTTAGAGATACAGGTCGGAACAGCCCCTTCTGGCACCATCCAGCAGCTCCTGACAACCCCGATTTTTACCCTAGCCTAATCACTGGGCGATTTAAAATGAACAATTAACCTACCTGTACGTCTTTGGACTGTGGGAGGAAGCTGGAGCTCCCATGGAAAGCCCATGCATGCCATGGGAAGGGCGTACAGACTCCTTACAGAGGACACCGAAATTGAACTCTGAACTATGTTTCCCCAAGCTGCACTACTGTGGCTCAGTAAAGCAGCCATTGTAACCAAAGACCCCACCCACCTCGGGCATTCTCTCTTATCCCCACTCCCATATTCCGCACCCAGGTCACCCAACTCTTGAATTAACTCCCAAGCCATCTGTAAGGAGTTTGTATATTCTCCCCGTGACCTCTTGGGTTTCCTCCAACATCCCAAAACCGTACGGTTAGGGTAGGGTCAGTGAGCTGTGGACACTCTGTGGACACACATCCGTGTGCTGTACTGGTCATTGACACAAAAAACATATTTCACTGTATGTTTCAATGTTGCGATATACATGTGATAAATAAAGCTAGTCTTTAAAATTTTAAATCTTTCCTGGTAATCCATAGCATTAGAATCAATAACTTAAAGATGTTAGTTCAAATCCCAACAAAGAGAGCCCAAAATCAGTTAAATAAATGTCTTCAGAATAAAAGAATACAAATTAGAAGCAGTGAAGATGACACAATTAAATATTACCAATTCCTTTCGGGATAGGAGGTTGGACAAACTTCTCTAGGCTGGAACTAAACATGGCACAAAGGAAACATTCAATAGTTTGCAAGGAATCAGAATTGGTTTATTATTGTTACGTGTACTGAGGTACAGTGAAAAGCTTGTCATGCATTCTGTTCATATCGATAAGATCATTATACAGTGCATTGAGACAGAACAGGTATAATATTACTACACTGCAGAGTAAAGTGCAGTGCAGGTAGACAATAAGGTGTAAGGTCATAATGAGGTTAATTGTGAGATCCATAGCTTATCTTATTATACTAGGAAAATGTTCAATGGTTTGGGATGGTGGTGAATATTTTGATAGAGTTTTAATAGACACTATCAATGAACCCCTAAGTGAGCCAATAGAATTCAAAGGTTAACGTAACAGGTAGCCAATGAAGGTTAACAGAAGGGGTAGCCAATCAAGATTAACTGAAGGGGTAGTCAATCAGGACTGAGGCAAGAGAATGGGGGCCTATCTAAATGCGAGCATTCCCAGAGAGAAATGCCAACGACTGTGCACTGAGGATATCACCTCGAATAGGTGATGAAACGTCGGCAAGCTAATTGCTAAGCTTGGCAAACACTGCAACATCAAGCTGTTCTTAAAACAGTGGGGTAGAAGTACAACTACCTGTGAATGATTTATGCTCACCGCTCCTTCAGCTTATCATCAGCAGAAGACCATGAGCCATCGGGATCAGAATTCAGCTATTCAGCCTATCAAGTCTTCTCCACCAACTAGAAGGCAATCTGATTTCTCCTTTCCCCCTGCAACAATTCCTATGAGCCTTGCACTCTCATCCAAGCTTTGGTACCCCCACACTGATCTCCCCTTGTATGTGTTGGCTTTCAATCAGTCACTCTCTCTCATGAGTATCTTTGCAACTTTAAGAGTGCTACTTAAAAGTGATGTAGAACATAGATAATTACAGTACAGGCCCTTATGTTCAGGGTGCCTCATTTTAACTTATTCTAGACCACAGAACATAGAGCGTGTTCTAGTATCATCAATCTAGATGCTCAACACCAAAAGGTCAATCTAACCCTTTTCTCCTACAGAACCCTCGCTCTTTCTATATTTATGTGCCTATCTAAGAGTTTCTTAAATGCCCCTGAAGTATCTACCTCTTCCACCATCCCTGGCAGGGTGTTCCACACACTCACCACACTCTGTATATCTTAAAAAAACCTTGCATCTGTCAATTCCCCTATACTTTCCACCAATCACTTTAAAATTACGCCCTCTCTTATTAGCTGTTTCTGCCCTGGGAAACTATGTCTGGCTATCCACTTGAACTATGTCCCTTATCAACTTGTACACGTCTATCAAGACTCCTTTGCTCCAAGGAGAAAAACCCTACCTCGCGTTACCTGTCCTCATCAGACATGCACCCGAATCCAGGCAGCATCCTGGGAAATCTCCTCTGCCCACTCTCTACAGCTCCTACATCCTTCCTAGAAGGAGGTGACCATAACTCAACACAATACCCCAAATGTGGTCTAACCAGGGTTTTATAGAGCTGCAACATTACCTTGTGGCTCTTGAACTCAATCCCTTGGCTAATGAAGGTCAACACACAGTCGGCCTTCTTAACCACTCTATTATTCACAACGTTGAGGGATCTATGCATATGGATATCAAGATCCCTCTGTTCCTCCACAACAGTAACATTCCTAACATTATGCCTGTATTCTGCCTTCAAGTTGGACCTTCCAAAGTGAATCACTTCACACCTTGCCGGGTTAAGTCCATCTTCCCAGCTCTGCGTCGTGTCGATACCCTGTTGCAACCTACAACAACCTTCCACAACATCCAAAGCACCACCAACCTTCATGTCATCTGCCATCTTACTAGCCCACCCTTCCACTTCCACACCTAAGTCATTTATAAAAATTGCAAAGAGCAGGACCGAGATTAGGTATAGTGTAACTGAACTGGCACCGGGTATGTTCTGTGCTCTGTGACGAGGGATAGAACGGTTGAAGGAAGGTGTGACTGTGGTCTCAGCTTCACCCTGAGTGAGTAAAACTCTTACACCACAACAAGTTGGCTAGTTTGCTTTCCTTCAGAAGCTTGTTAACAGAGCAGCTTATTTTTATCTGTCACACCTTGGGGTGTGTCTGCCGAGGATATTTTTCACTCTCTGAAAGATGGGTGGGGCCTGTGGTTATTGGTATTCTACTGGCTTTGGCAAATGCAGCAGGGAGAAGTAGGGGCATCAGTCTGAGGTCACAAGTTCAACAGATTGAACTGAGGGCAAAGTTAACATTGGTGATACACGGCGATGTTTTGAGGGCAGCTCGCAAAGGTACCACATTTACTTCTTCTTAACTGCTATCGCTGCAATCTGCAGCCTGTAGTTTCCTTTCAAGAAATGCACTTTTGTGCAGTTTGTCTTCTGATGCTCGTTAAGTTGTTTGTTAGCCTTTGTGTGTAGTTTTTCACTGATTTAATTGTACTTCCTTGTATCTGCTCTGAATGCTTGGAAGAGAATGAATCTCATAGAAGAGAGAACGGACAGCACAGGAACAGTCCCTTTGCCCCATAATATGGTGCCAAACCAATTAAATTGGTAATCAAATGGGCAACTAAACTAACCTCTTCTGTCTACACAATGTCAATATGCTTCCAGTTTCTTTACAATCATGTGCCCGTCTAAGCATCTCTCAACAGTCCCTGGAGTACCCGCCTCTACCAGCATCCCAGACAGTGCATTAGGGGCACCCACCGCTCTCTTTGGGGTGGGGGGGAAGAGCCCCTCACATCTCCTTTGAAATTATCCCCTCTTTCACCCTCATTCCCTGACACTTCCACGGTAAGCACACTGGATAAATAAACCTGTGAATAATGCTGAAGAGTGCAGGACCATCTCCTTTCATCTCGTACAAGGGTGTAACTGTTACCTGCTCTCCCACATCTCAAATCAGGAGTTGCTCCCTCCCAAAACCACATTGATAACAACTTCTGATTTGCAATTGTTGCAAAAACTCTACTGTTTCCTGCAAGAAAGTTCTCATCTGAATTTCTCCCTTACCTCCACGTTCAAGATTCAAAATAGTGCTCGTGTACATGCGTGGATGTGATTGCATGTGCATTCGCGTGTGTGTGTGTGCGTGTGTACACCTTACAGGGTCACAGACAGTCATACAGCATGCAGACTTTTTCCCAGGACGGAGAGGCCATAACGTTCAGGTGATTGGAAGAAAGTATATCAGAGATGGTTTTTGTTTTACAGAGAGTGTGGTGGCTGTGTGGACTGCACTGCAGGGGTTGTGGTAGGGGCAGATATATTAGATAGCCAAATCAATGACAGAAAAGTGGAGGGCTATGTAGGAAGGTAGGTTTGGATTGATCTTGGAGTAGGTCGTAGGATTGGTACTGCATCATGCACCCAAGGGCCTATACTGTGATGTTGTTCTGTGTTTAACAGATGGAGGGCCAATACCAGTTCTAAGTAATATTTTAACTAGTTTTGGTTCAAATTTCTTTCTATAAAAGAGATTAAATTGAATAATCTGCAATGATATAGAGTTTGTATACATTAGGGGTGTTGAAGAGACACGTAGGTAGGTGCATGGATGATGGAAAATGGAGGGTTATGTAGGAGGAATGGGTTGGATTGATGTTAAAGTAGGTTAGAAGTTTGGTACAACATTGTGGGCCAAAGGGCCTGTACTGTGTGGTAATGTTTTGTGTTCTGTGAATAGTATAGAACTTCATCATCGTTGCTCAAGACAGCGAGATTGTGGTGCTACTCCAGCCCATGCAAAACAGATATTTACAATGCATGCAGTATGGCTTAATTGAAAAAAATCTCATATTTACGTGCAACAAGTGACTTCAATAGTCCATAAAATTCAAAGACAATTGGCAAGCGGGGTGTAGCATTATTCAGTCACACAACAGCATGGGAAGAAGTTGTTTACAGTCTTACTGTTTTGGCTAAGATGTTTCTCTATCTTCTACTGGATGGCAGGAGATTGAACAGACAGTGTCCGGGATAGGATGGGTTGTTAATGATGTAATGAATGCACCGTAGGCATCAGGAGTTGTAGATCGTCTCCAGGTCTGGTCGTTGAGTTCCAATGATGATGATGTGCTGAGCCACCCGTTGAAATGCTTTGTTATCTGTCTTTTTGTAGCTCGAGTACCACACTGTCATTCTGTATGCCAGTATGCTCTCTGTTGCACATTGGCAAGCAATTTTTGAGGCATATTAGCTCTCCTTAGCTCTTCCCAGCTCTTCCCTACTATTGGAGTTGTGTTGATGGAACAAGGGAGCTCCTCGGTGATGTTCATCCCCAAAAACTTGAAACTAGAGACTTTCCAATATCTCGCCATTTATGAATAGTTGGGCTTGTTCCTGAAAGGCTCTTGCCTTCCTGAAACCAGTTATTATTTCTTCTATCTTCTTGATGTTGAGTGATAGGCTGCGGTTACTGCACCAACTGGACAGTTTCAGTACTTTCTCTCTATATGCAGATTTGTTATTGTTTGAGATTAGGCCAATCACAGTGGTGTCGTCTGCAGATTTGGTGATTGAGTTTTGCAGCATGAGCAGGAGTGCAGTCATGAGTGAAGAGAGAGTAGAGAAGTGGCTCAGTACACACCCCTGTGGGGCTCTGCTGTTTGGATTTGGGGGTGGGGGAGAGTTGATGTGCACTTGGCTGGGTGCGATTAGGGAGGAAGTCCAAGATCCAATTACAGGCTGATGTGCCAAGACCTAGATTGTGGAGCTTGATAGTCAGCTTGTTCAGTAGTATGGCATTAAAGGCTGAGCTATATCAATGAAAAGAATCCTGGGAAAGGCATCTTTGTGCTCCAGGAGTTTTGAGGGTGATAGAAATGGCCTGGTTAGTAATTTGGTTGGTTGTGGTCACATAGAACAGAAGGGAATGTACTGCTCACCCTCCAATATCCCGGAGTCTTTGTTCTATTATCTATGTTCTATCTCACATTTGAGCAGCTTCCTTAAAGTTGCATATTTACTCATGGGAGAGAGTGACAGTTTGAAAGCCAAGCCATGCATAGGGAGATCAGGGCTTAAAAGCAAAGTTTTAATGCTCTATGTTCTTTGGTCCTGAGGGGCAACATCTTCACACACGGGGGTTGGGGGGGTGGGTATGTGGGACAAGTTCCAGAGAAGATGGTTGAGGTGGGTACAGTAACATTTAAAAGATGTCAAAATCAGAACTGGGTTTTATTATCACTGAAATGTGAAGAAGGTACAGGATTCTTAGGACTCAAATCACCAAGTTCAGGAGCAATTATTACTCCTCAGCCATCTGGCTCTTGAACAAATGGGAATAGTTTCACTCAACTTCACCCATCCCATCAGTGAACTGTTCCCACAACTGATGGACTCATTTTCAAGGACACTTCTTCTCATGTTCTCGATTAATTATTGCTTTTTTTGTTTGTTTGTTTATTTATTTCTACTACTTATTTTGTATTTGCACAGTTTATCTTTTTCAGATTGGTAGTTTGGCCTCCTTGTTGATATAGTCTTTCATTGATTCTATCATGGTTATTGGATTTACTGTGTGTGCTTACAAGAAAGGGAATCTCAGCGTTGTATATGGTGACGTATATGTACTTTGATAATACATTTACTTTGAGCTTTGAAGTACATGAGCTAAACACAACTAGGCAACTAGGCCAGTATGGACAAGTTGGGCTGAGGGGCTTTTTTTGTGCTGTGTTGACTCCAGAACACTGGGGCTGGAGAGAGGCTTAGACTTGGTGGCCACTTCATTAGGTACACCTGGATACCTCATTAATGCAAATATCTAATCAGCTAATCATATGGCAGCAACTCAATGCATAAAAGCATGCAGACATGGTCAAGAGGTGCAGTTGTTATACAGACCAAACATCAAAATGAAATAGAACTGTGATCTAAGTGAATTTGACTGCAGAATGGTTGTTGGTGCCAGACAGCGTGAAGTGAATATCTCAAAAACTGCAGATTGTCTGGGATTTTTGGACAACAGTCTCAGAGTGTACAGAGAATGGTGTTTAAAAACATAAGAAAAAGCACCCACAGCTGCAGTTCTGTGGGTGAAATTGCCTTGTAAGTGAGAGAAGACGGAGGATAATGGCCAGACTGGTTTGAGCTGACAGAAAGGCGACAGTAACTCAAATATCCACCCATTACAACAATGGTGTACAGAAGAGCATCTCTGAATGCACAACGCGTCAAACCTGGAAGTGGATGGGCTACAGCAGCAGAAGACCATGAGCATAATACTCTGTGACCACTTTGTTAGGTACAGGAGGTAGCTAAAAATGTCGCTACTGTATCACTGCAAAATCCTCCAAATCCAAAGGCAAGAGGAGAAATCCCCGGTCAACAAAGTTGTTCCAGTTGGTTCTGTTGGGGGAGACCACATTGTTTGCATGCCTGTCACCAAACCCCTGAGACGGTTGCTCTCTTTTGAGCTCTATGTCAGGGCAAGTGACCACCAGGGAACCAGAGGGTGTGTTCAAAGTCTTTAGAAAAAAAATGCAACATTCCTACTGACATTGTCAGGGACCCTCACCATCTAGGGCATGCCCTTTTCTTGAAATTCCATCAAAAAGGAGACAATTTCAATTCCTGGGGGTAGGTCATCCTTGATAATGTGGATGCTTGTCGCAATGAAGATGGAGAACAAAGTTGGGGTAATCACGCATTCCAACTTTGTTCACCATCTTCATTGCAACAATCATCCACATTATCAAGGATGAACAAATGTAACATTGACATCAACAACTGGGAAACCAATGCCAAGGACAGGAAACTCTGGCAAGCCATCACCCGAGGAGGAACAGCAACTTTCGGAGCCAACAGACATGCAGAATTAGAAGAAAAATGAAGAAAATAGAAAGAGAGACAGCAACAACCAAAGCCCGATCTGCCATCTGGAACTACCTGTCCTGAATGCGGAAGAACTTTCAAAGCCAAGGTTGGACTCATAAGCCACTTGAGAACCCATAAATATATCAACAGAGCGAAGATCATCATCCTTGACCTCGAGGGATAGCCATGACTGTCAAAGAGGAGGTACCGGAGCCCAAAGACTGTCACAAAAGGATTCGGGAGCAGCTTCTTCTCCGCCATCAGATTTCTGAATGGTCATTGAACATGACCTCATTAATCCTGCTTTTGCACTATTCATTTATTTCGGAAATTTTCAGTAATTTTATGCCTTTGCGCTGTACTGCTGCTGCAAAGAGGCAGATTTCACGTCATATAACGCAGTAATAGTAGGCCAGATTCTGACATTGGCTCCCAGAGACCGGTGGAGTAAATTCACAAGCATGTTGCTGGGTCTTTGTGGATCTGAGTCACAGGGAAAGGTTGAATAGGTTAGGATTTTATTCCCTATAGTGTAGGAGGATGATGGGCAATTTGATAGAGGTGCACAGAATTATGAGGGGTGTATAGAGAGAGGAAGAGATGGAGAGAAAGACACAGGGGAGAGAGAGATTTGATATTTGCATTAACAAGCGATTGTACTGTACACATGTACCTAATAAATTGGCCACTGAGTATATATTCCTAGAGGGGACATCTCATTCCCTTGTGTCTGGTTTCACTGTATCACTGGCCCCTGTGCCAGAGGGAATAGGTTAGCATTAACACCAAGATTGCATCATAGCTGACAGTGAAAATGGCTATCAGAACTTGTAGCGGGATCTGGACCAGCTGGAAAATGTGCCAAAAAATGGCTGCTGGAATTTAGAGCAGTCTGGTATGAGGTGTTGCCCATTGGGAGGACCAACCAGGTTAGGACTTCCGCAATGAACAGGGAGCGTGCTAGAACAAAGGGATCTGGGAATACTGATTGATAATTCCTTGAAATAAGTAGATACAATCGTAGAGAGAGTTTTTGGAATGTTGGCTTTCATAAATCAAAGAAGTGAGAACAGGAATTGGGATGTTCTGTTGAAGATTCATGATGCGTTGATGGGACTGAATCTGGAGTACTGTGCATCACCTGCCAAAAGACTGCAGAAAAAAAGATTGCAAGCATGTTGCTGGGACTTGAAGACCTGAGTTAAAGGAAAAGGCTGAATAGGTTAGGACTTTATTCCCTAGGGAAGGGAGACTGAGGGGAGATTTGATAGGTGTATACAAAATTATGAGGAGATTTGATAGGGTAAATGCAAGTAAGTTTTTATCATTGGGGTTGGGTGGGACTAGAATTAGACGTCATGGATTAAGGGTGAAAAGTCAAATATTTAAGAGAAACCTGAAAGGGAACTTGTTCTCTCAGAGGGTGGTGAGAGTGTGGAACAAGCTGCCAGTGGAAGTGGTGGATGGGGGCTTGATTTTAATGTTTAGGAAAAATTTCTATAGGTATCTGGAAGGAAGGGGTTTGGAGAGCTTTAGTCCAGGCCTAAGCAGAATAATAGTTTGGCATGGACTAGATGGTCTGTGGAGCCTGTTTCTGAGCTGTAGTGTCTTTATGGCTCTATGATACTATAAATTCAATTATTTTCCTTGTGTCACGGTGATAGTCGGTGGAATTAGCTGCACTGAATGGGTTGAGATTTGATAATTTCTCTTCCCCTGGTTAACAGCCATGTCAGGCCAAGTGACACCACAAACAACACATTTTGCCATTGATGAGGGAATTATCTGATCTAATTTTAAGGCCGTTGACAGAAAACCAACAGCTGCAAGCCTGTGTTTACTTCTGTCTGGCATGGGGGCCAGTGACACCATGAAATGAGATGCAATGGGGATGAGATGTACTTACTAGGATTGCACACTCAGTGGCCACTTTATTAGGTACACCTGTGCGCTTCGTTAATGTAAGTATCAGAATCAGATTTATTACTACCGGCATGTGTCGTGAAATTTGTTAACTTTGCAGCAGTAGCAGTTCAATGCAATATATAATATAGAAGAAATAAATAAATTACAGTACATGTATATACAATAGATTAAAAATCATGCAAAAACCAGAAATCATATATATTAAAAATGTGATGTATTGTTCACGGGTTCAATGTCCATTTAGGAATTGGGTGTCAGAGGGGAAGAAGCTGTTCCTGAATAGCTAATTAGCCAATCTTGTGGCAGCAACTCAATGCATAAAATCATTCAGACTTGTTCAAGAGGTTCAGTTGGTGTTCAGATATCAGAATGGGGAAGAAGTGTGCTCCAAGAGATTTTGATCATGGAGTGGTTGTTGATGCCAGAAGGGTGGTTTGAGTAACTCAGAATCTGCTGATCTCCTCAGATTTTCACACTCAACAGTTTCTTGGGTTTACAGAGAATGGTGTGCAAAATAATAATTTAAAAAAAAACGAACAGTGAGTGACATTTCCACAGGTGACAATGCCTTGTTACTGTGAGAGGAGAATGGCCAAACTGATTCAACTCTAATAACTCTAATAATCACATGTTACAACATTGGTGCGCAGCAAAGTATACTGGAGGTGCCTATTAAACTGTATTTGCTGGCTCAGTAACATGTCCAGTCAGTCCAGTCAAGCACTGGTTGTTGGGGCAGAGAACGCGATAATTGGTGTTCTTTGGGCTTTACTCTCAGTTCTGTTCAGGGATGGAGGTGGGCTTGAATGGGTTTTTAGTTTGTTGGTTAACAGTAAAATGTCATTCAATCAACGGTAAATTATTGTTGCTTGTATGGTGAAAACCTTTCGTCTTGCATGCCATCCACACAGACCATTTCATCTCTTTAGTTTATTCGTGAGATAGAGGGGGCAGAGTGAGGCCATTTGGCCCATCAAGTCTGCTCTGCTTGTTCATCGAGGCAGTACGAGGGAAAAGCAATACAGAGTGCAGAGTAAAGAGTTACAGTTATAGAGGAAGTGCAGTGCAGACAATAAGGAGCAAGTGCAGGGTTACGACGAGGTAGGTTTTGAGGTCAAGAGGCCATCTCATCATACAAAAGGTCCATTTCAATAGTCTTGGAGCAGCAACATACAACTTGGTGGTAGGTGCTTTCATGCTTTTATATCTTCTGCCGAATGGGAGGGGGAAAGAAGAGATAATGTGTGGGGACTTTGATTATGCTGGCTGCTTTACTGAGGCTGTGAGATGTGTAGGCAAAGTCCACAGAGGAGAGGCTGGCTTCCTTGCGTGCTGAGATGTATGTCCAGAACTCTGCAGCTTCTTGCAAATTTCTTTGGCATCCTGATGAAGTAGAGCTGTTGGTCAGCTTTCTTAGTTGTGATGTTGATGTGGTTGGATCAGAACAGGCTATATTTGATGTTCACTCCAAGGAACTTGAAGCTGTGAACCATCTTGACCTCAGCACTGTTGATGTAGACAGGAGTATATGCAACACCCCACTCCCCCACCCTGTTCCTGAAGTCGATAACCAGCTCCATTGTCTTATTGACATTGTTCGTTGTCTTGACAGCATGTCACTAAGCTCTCTATCTTCCTCCTGTCCTCCAGCTGTGGCAATTTCGCTCTTGATCTCCCTCCTGTACTCCAATTCATCATTACATGAGATATGGCCCACTGCAGTGGTGTCATCTGCAAACTTGTAGATGGAATTAGAGATGATGCCGCGTATCCTCACCGATTGCGGTCTGTTGGTCAGGAGGTCCTTGGTCCTCCTGCAGGAATCTCTATACTTCAACTTGTAGGTAGAATAGCTGGTAAGGCAGGCAAATGCTAGACTAGAAGAGCAAGGCTGTAATGCTGTTGCTTTAATAAGGCGTTGGTCAAACCACTCTTGGAGTATCATGGGCAGTTTTGGGCTCCTTATCCATGAAAAGATGTGCTGGCATTGGAGATGACCCAGACGAGTTTCACAAGATTGATTCTGGAAATGAAAGTGTTAATGATTGAGGCTCTGGGCGTTTGATGGCTCTGGGCCTGTTCTCACTGGAGTTTAGAGGAATGAAGGAGAGATCTCTTTGAAATCTATTGAATATTGAAAAGCCTAGTTAGAGTAGATGTAGAGAGGATATTTCCATTACTGGAGGAGCCTAGAACTTTTTTGGGGCGGAGGGGAGGGGGTGTGAGGAAGGGTGGTCGAGCCTAGAACCTTAAGGCACAACCTCAAAATAGAGGGATTCCATTTAGAATGATGAGGAAGAATTCCTTTCACCAGAGAGCGGTGAATCTGTGGAATCTATTGCTGCAGTTGTCTGTGGAGGCCAAGTATATTTAAAGCAGAGGTTGATATATTCTTGATTAGCTGTGGGGCGTCAGTGGTTACAGGGTGTTGAGAGGCTTAATAAATCGGGCAAGATGCAATGGCAGTGCAGACTCGATGGGCTGAATGGCCTAATTCTGCTCCTATGACTTAGGGTCTTAAGTCAAGTTGCAAAGGGAGGTGTTGAGTCCCAGGACTAGGAGTTTAAGGATGACGTTGCTTGGAATTATATTCCACATCTCAAACAGGCTGATGGATGTGTTTTGGACCCATGAACCTTGTCCTAAATCTCCCCATGTCAACGTTGACTGTCATATATTCACCTGCATGTGTCCCATGTACCAGCACCTGGGCTATCACCTTCTACATCTTGGTGAGCCGTGTTCATGCAAATACAGTACTGTTTTAATGTTATGAATCTTCCTGCATCACATTCTTAGCTTGTGCGATAAGTCTCTACTTGAGAAATACCTCCTCAGATCCTCACTAAATCCCCTACTCCTTGCCCTAAACCTATATGCTTTTCTCTCTCTCTCCCTCTCTCTCCCTCTCTCTCCCTCCCTCTCCCTCTCACTCCCACTCCCACTCCCACTCCCACTCCCACTCCCCTTCCCCCTCCCCCTCCCTTCCCCCCCTCCCTTTCCCCCCTCCATTTCTCCCTCTGTTATTGTTTTGGGCTACTGAGAAGATTTTCCTACTAACTCACCTTGAACACCTTTGTCGGTTCACTCTTCCTGTCCATGGAAACCTTAGAGTACAGGACATGGTGGTGAGGAAGGCTTGAGGCATGCTGGCCTTCATTAATCAGGGCATTGAGCGTAGAAGCTGAGATGTTATGACAGTTGTACATGATATTGATGGGCTGCATTTGGTCTATAGTGTTTAGCCATGGTTGTCCTGCTTGTGGAAATGTGACATTAAGCTCAGAAGAGAGCAGGGGAGATTTACAAAGGCAGTACCAGAACTGGTGGGACTGATTTACAGAGAGAGGTTGAGCAGGTTGGGGCTTCAGAAAATTTCAGACTCTTGTCAAGATGCCACAAAAAGATTTATAGATAATTTTGTTTCTTTTTATTTTGTCTTTAAATTTATCAAAAATCACTGCTATTTGAATTGGCGTCTGACAGCCTAAATAGATAACGTAACACAAACTCATGCAACTAACACTATTTAAAAACAGTTCTCTTGTTGTAGTGTCAATTGGCCACACTAGTGCAGGTGACCGAATGCTAGTTAGAAACTGTTTGGCAACAGCCCCCATCCCAATTAAGGGGCATAGTGTCCCAGATAAATGAGAGGAATTTTTTCCCCATAATTTATTTTTGCTTATATGTCATTGTCAGTCTTTATGTATAGACGTTCATAAATTCTATTGAGTTTCTTTATTTTTCTGAAAATGCTTGTTTAAAGAAATGAACCTCTTAGTAGGATATGGTGACATAAACATACCTTGATAACACTGGACAACAGATATTTAAAAAGCGATATTTCCTAAGAATTTTTTTTTCTTTATGATAGACCGCTTGAACATGAACACAATATAATTTCAGATTGCTTGTATCATGTAGGAATTTGGAGAAGCAAAAAATTAACTTTTATTGAATATAATGCATCTGATTGCATAATGGCACTGACTCTTTACGATAGTTCAACTGAGCTAAAAATATTTTGTTGATGATTTTCATTGGTATTCAGTGTCTGAGGCCTCTTGCTTACGTATCCAACAATAATCAGCCAGCATTGATAGATTCCATTTGCCCTGGTACTGTTTCTCCATGACCATAATTTCCTGGTGAAACCTTTCACCATGCTTGTCGCTGACAGCGCCAAGTTTTGCAGGGAAGAAGTCTGAATGGGAATGCAGAAAATGAATCTATAGTGACATCTTGCACTTCATGGTCTTGTTCGCTTGAAGCACGTTATCAACCAGCTACGCGTAATTTGGTGCTCTATAGTTGCCAAGAAAATTTTCAACAGCATCCTTGAAATGCCTTCCATGCAATTTTCTCTAGTCCCACTATAAATTCTTTGAATAGCCTGTCGTTGATAGCCTGTTTGATTTGTGGACCAATGAAAATGTCTTTTTTGCATTAGTTATTCTGACTTGAGTCATGAATTGAAATAACAAATATAGGTGATTTTTAAAAATGGTGTGCGATAGAGAAATTTAATGGTGATTTTCATGATCAGCAGCCCAAAATCCATAAGATATAGTGGTATGCAAAAGTTTGGGCGCCCCAGTCAAAATTTCTGTTACTGTGTATAGTTAAGTGAGTAGAATTTGAACTGATCTCCAGAAGTCATAAAGTTAAAGATTCTTTTCAACATTTTAAGGAAGATTAGTGTATTATTTTTGTTTTGTACAATTTTAGAGTGAAAAAAAGGAAAGGAGCACCATGCAAAAGTTTAGGCACCCCAAGAGATTTGAGCTCTCAGATAACTTTTACCAAGGTCTCAGACCTTAATTAGTTTGGTAGGGCTATGGCTTGTTCACAGTCATCGTTAGGAAAGGCCAGGTGATGCAAATTTCAAATCTTTATAAATACCCTGACTCCTCAAACCTTGTCCCAACAATCAGCAGCCATGGGCTCATCTAAGCAGCTGCCTAGCACTCTGAAAATTAAAATAAATGATGCCCACAAAGCAGGAGAAGGCTATAAGAATATAGCAAAGTGTTTTCAGGTAGCTGTTTCCTCAGTTCGTAATGTAATTCAGAAATGGCAATTAACAGGAACAGTGGAAGTCAAGTTGAGGTCTGGAAGACCAAGAATACTTTACGAGAGAACTGCTCGTAGGATTACTAGAAAGGCAAATCGAAACCTCTGTTTGGCTGCAAAAGACCTTCAGGAAGTTTTGGCAGACTCTGGAGTGGTGGTTCACTGTTCTACTGTGCAGCGACACCTGCACAAATATGACCTTCATGGAAGATTCATCAGAAGAAAACCCTTCCTGTGTCCTCACCACAAAATTCAGCGTCAAAAGTTTGCAAAGGAATATCTAAACAAGCCTGATGCATCTTGGAAACAAGTCCTGTGGACTTCTTGGCTGCAGTGAGCAAATGCATGTTTGGAGAAAAAGGGTGCAGAATTTCAGGAAAAGAACACCTCTCCAGCTGTTAAGCACTGGGGTGGATCGATCATGCTTTGGGTTTGTGTTGCGGCCAGTAGCATGGGGAACTTTTCACCGTTAGAGGGAAGAATGAATTCAATTAAGTACCAGCAAATTCTGGAAGCAAACATCACACCATCTGTAAAAAAAAAAGCTGAAGATGAAAAGAGGATGGCTTCCACAACAGGATAATGATCCTAAGCACATCTCAAAACCCACAATGGACTACCTCAAGAGGCACAAGCTGAAGGTTTTGCCATGGCCCTCACAGTCCCCCGACCTAAACATCATCGAAAATCTGTGGATAGACCTCAAAAAAGCAGTGCATGTAAGATGGCCCAAGAATCTCACAGAACTAGAAGCCTTTTGCAAGGAATAATGGGTGTAAGTCCCCCAAACAAGAATTGAAAGACTCTTAGCTGGCTACAGAAAGCGTTTACAAGCTGGGATACTTGCCAAAGAGGGTGTTACTAAGTACTTGACTATGCAGGGTGCCCAAAATTTTGCTTTGGGCCCTTTTCCTTTTTTGTTACTTTGAAACTGCAAAAGATGGAAATAAAAAAGTAATCTTGCTTAAAATATTTAAGAATTGTGTCATTTTTAACTTCATGCCTTTTGGAAATCAGGTCATCTTTTACTCACTTGGCTAATCACAGTAACAGAAATTTTGACCAGAGGTGCCCAAACTTTTGCATGCATCCAAAAATATTCTGTCAGCAAAATCTTTGTTTCCAGTGTAATACATGTACTTTGACTTTGATCTCTGCATGTTCATGTGGCTGTCTAAATGCCTCTTAAATACCGTTGTTATGTCTGCCTCTAATATCTCCTCTGGCAATACATTCTAAGTACCTACCACATTCTGTGTGTGTGTGTGTGTGTAAAAAAAAAAGAACTTGCTTTGAAAATCTCATTTAAATGTTTCCACTGTCACTGTCACTGACTGCTATTCTCTAGTACGGGACATTTCCACACTGGGATTCAACAATGTTTGCTGCAGGGGCTCTTAACCTGGGCCCGTGCATAGATTCAAGGGGTTCATGAACTAGCTTTAGGGAAAAAATTTCATCTTTATTTTCACTAATCACTAACCGAAATTTAGTTTTTCCTTTAATGATGAACGTGGGCAACAAGCCGCAGTGTGTTAGCAGTACCTGTAACTTTGTCACCAAGAGATATCCGACATGCCATACAGAGTATTGGCTGGATCTGTGGCCAGCAGGAGGGGTGGGGGGGGAGGTTCTTGACGCATTCCACTCACCCCACAGTTTAACGCTCTTATTCAAGCAAAGCAAC
The DNA here is from genome assembly GCF_030144855.1 of Hypanus sabinus. Taxonomy (NCBI): domain Eukaryota; kingdom Metazoa; phylum Chordata; class Chondrichthyes; order Myliobatiformes; family Dasyatidae; genus Hypanus; species Hypanus sabinus. The sequence continues at coordinate 10,573,490 of NC_082717.1, forward strand.
AGCAGCTTTCACACTGATATGTCCTTAAAAAGCAAAATAAAACTTTAACTTGCCTACATTTTGGATGTATAGCCCTGTTGTTCAATGAGTTAATAAAGAAGCACATACAGAAGACGTCATGGTCATCCACTTTAACCAGTTTGTGACGCTTGTTCGTACCACTGGACCTTGACTTCTGAGGTCGAGAGAGTGGAACTGCCCCAGTGCAATGGCTTTTCCACTTTAAACACTCTCCCGCACAGGTTTCCCGTCATCATCGGATACGACAGACAACCAGCACACAGAGAAGAAGCACATATAACAATATCACAAACTTGCTTTTTAAAAAAAATATTTTCATAACTGGATTTCAATACAATCAGTTGATTTTGTAATCCTATGTACTTTATTCTATATATTTAAATAGATTATTTTGAGAAGGGGCCCATAGGCTTCACCAGGTTGCCAAAGGGGTCCAAGGCATAAATAAAGGTCTCTCGTCTACTCTGTCGTCTACACCTCTCATAACTTTCTTAACTTCGATCAGGTCTCTTCTCAGCCTCTGACACTTCAGAGAAAACAGCCCAAGTTAGCCCAATTTCTCATTATATCTAATTCTCTCTAATCCAGGAGCATCCTGGTAAATATCTTCTGCATTCCCTCTAAAGCCTTCACACCCTTCCTGTAAAACGGTGACAAGAGTGACACCCATTAATCTACATGTAGCCTAACCAAACATTTATACGTGGACTCCATAGAAAGGGTGCAGAGGAGATATTCAAGGATGCTGCCTGGATTGGGGAGCATGCCTTATGAAAACAGGTTAAGTGAACTCGGCCTTTTCTCCTTGGAGTGACGGAGGATGAGAGGTGACCTGATAGAGATGTGTAAAATGATGAGAGGCATTGATCATGTGGATAGTCAGAGGCTTTTTCCCAGGGCTGAAATGGCTGCCCCAAGAGGACACAGGTTTAAGGTGCTGGGGAGTAGGTACAGAGGAGATGTCAGGGGTAAGTTTTTTACTTAGAGAGTGGTGAGTGTGTGGAATGGGCTGCCGGCAACGGAGGTGGAGGAAGATACAATAGGATCTTTTAAGAGACTTTTGGATAGGTACGTGGAGCTTAGAAAAATAGAGGGCTATAGGTATGCCTAGTAATTTCTCAGGTAAGGACATGTTCGGCACAACTTTGTGGGCCAAAGGGCCTGTATTGTGCAATATACACAAAATGCTGGTGGAACAGAGCAGGCCAGGCAGCATCTATACGAAGAAGTACAGTCGACGTTTCGGGCCTAGACTGTTCGTCAGGACTGTATTGTGCTGTAGGTTTTCTATGTTTCTATCTGCAAACTGACTTGCTAGATTTTATAGACACGAGAGATTCTGCGGATGTCAATGATCTTGAGCAACGTGCACAAAATGCTGGAGGAACTCAGCAAGCATGAAAGGGAATAAAGAGCCCTGTATCCGCTAAACCGTGTAGGTGCGTGGCTCCACAGTAACTGAAGTCCTCCTGCGTACGTAGTCTTTGTTGCCACACAGCTGGAGTTTTCTTTTATATAATGCTTTATTAAAGTGCCGCGCTGTTTCCAGGGGTGAGAAAAATAAATAAATAAATTCCTGCTCAGAGCAATGGTTGGTCCGCGCAGTTTTAAACGGGGGAAATAATTAGAGGGAACATTGATAAAGAGTCAACGCTTCAGGCCGAGACTCTTCACTGGGCCTGTTTATTCATTCTCTGCTGCCTGACTTGCTGAGTTCCTCCAGCGTTTTGTGTGTGTTGCCAAATTTTATGCACAATGCCCTGACCAATGAAGGCAGCTTGCTTACCAGCCTACTCACTTGAAGATAAAAGACGACCTTTACTTGTCACATGTACATCGAAGCTCACAGTGAAGTGCATCTTTTGCTTCAGTGGCCAATACAGTCCAACTGGGGGCAGCCTGCGAGTCCCGTCATGCTTCCAGCGCCAACAATGCATACCCACAACGTACTAACCCTAGCCCGCATACCCTCGGAATGTGAGAGGAAACTGGAGCACCACGAAAAAGCCATGTGGGGAATGTGCAAGCTCCTTACCGACAGCGGCAGGGAGTTGAAACCGGATCGTGATTCCTGGCACTGAAAAGCATTGCGTTAACTTCTATGCTACCGTACCGCTTGTGACGGCTCAGGAATGAACTCGGTTGGAGGGCAACTCGTACACCCGTAGTCCTCAGTGAATGAGTGCTGCACTGTCAGAGAGCTGGGGCTGAGGAGGCCAAGCCCATGTTTTGCATCGGAGCAGAGCTAAAGGAGGGCCAGAAATGTGAGTTGGAGTTCAGTTCAGAAAAGTGTGAAGTGTTAGTCATAGAGTCATAGAACACTACAGCATAGAAACAGGCCATTCAGCCCATCTAGTCCACGCTGAATCATTAATCTGCCCAATCCCATTGACCTGCACCTGGACCTTACAGAGGTTGAACTTGTAGTCAGAATACAGGGTTAATATTAGCAGTGTGGAGGAACAAAGGAATCTGGGGATCCACGTGCATAGATCCATCAAAGCTGTGTGTTAGCTGATAGGGCTAAGAAAGCGTGTGGTGTGTTGGCCTTCACTGGTCAGGAGATTGAGTTCAAGAGCCATGAGGTTATGTTGCAGCTCTATAAAACCCTGGTGAGACCACACTTAGATGATCATGTTCAGTTCTGGTCGCCTCCTTATGGGAAGGGTGTTGAAGCTTGAGTGAGGGTGCAAAGGAGCTTTAGCAAGATGCTGCCTGAATTAGAGAGGTTGTTTTATGAGGATAGTTTGAGCAAGTACTTCTCTCTTTGAAGCAAAGGAAGATGAGAGGTGACTTAATAGAGATATACAAGATGAAAACAGGCATAGATCACTTGGACAGCCAGAGATTTTCTCCAGGGCAGAATGAGGGGGCATACTTTTAAGGTAATTGGAAGAAAGTATGGGGGGGTGCTGTCAAAGGTAAGATTTTTTTACAGAAAGAGTGGTGGGTGCATGGAATGCCCTGACAAGAGTGGCAGTAGAGGCAGATACATTTGATAGCACATGTGGATTATAGTAAAATGGAGGGTCACGTTTGAGGGAATGGTTAGGTTGATCTAAGAGTAGGCACAATGTTGTGTAGTCAGCACAACATTGTGGGCTGAAGAGCCTGTATTGAGCTGTAATGTTAACAGAGAGCATAGAACATTACAGACTGTATGGGCTTTCTGGCTAATGTGCATGATGTTTCTTGTTGTATGTTGAAAAGTAACAGATCAAGGGCCAATATCAGTTCCGGAGTAACTTTCCAATCAGTTTTGGTTCACATTTCTTCCTATTAATGAGATTAACTGGAATAACCTGCAATGATTTAGAGTTTACATACTTCTTGAGCGTCATATCTGATATCTAGTCAGGGAAGGCGAGCTGTCTTCTGTTGCCAAGGTAGCCATTTTAGAGTTGGCAGAGGGACAGCTATGGTTGGAGGTCACACAAATCTCTGATGGAGTTAATGATCCTGTTAGAAGCCAGTGAGTGTAAGCACTCCAGCAGTCCCTTTGCCAAGAGGCCTTCCTTTCAGACCTGTGTGGCAAACAGAAACTATCTGCCCTGCCCACCATGGTGTCACTCACCCTGGGGGGTGGGGGGGGCACGGAAAACACCTCAGGTCATGGGTCAGTCTGGGGAAGCTGCTGTTCTTGGACCAAAGAGAGAGTGGAGGGGTATTTAGTAGAGCCATTTGAAATTATAAGGACAGACAATAGAATCAGAGACCTCACCTGTTCCTGTCATTCTCTCTGTTCCCCTCTCCCACTGAGCGGAAGATACACAAGCCAGAAAACACGTACCACCAGGCTCCAGGACAGCTTCTATCACGCTGCTATCAAACTTGTACAATAAAATGGATTCTGGACCTCACAATCTACCTCTAACAGGGAGAGAGGACTATCGATGCATTGACGAAATGAGTTGGAACATAACATACAGTGTTTAATCCAGTCAATGCTGAATGAGTTGGGGCTTTCCTCTTTGGAGCAAAGGAGGATTGAGGGGTGACTTGATAGAGGTGTATAAGATTAGGAGAGTGCTTATTTTCCAAGGGAGGCAATGACCATCACCAGAGGACATCCATTTACAACGGTGAAGGAGAGTTTAGGGGAGAAGTCAGAGGCAGGTTTTATTACACAGAGAGGGTTGGGCGCCTGCAACACACTGCTGGGGGGTGGTAATCGAGGGCATTACAATACGGAGATTGAGGATAGTGGGGTGGATGAATGAAAAATGGAGGCTTATGGAGCACTGTAGGATGGTTCTATATGCATTTAAGGTTGGAGGGGGTAATTCAAACGAGATGTATGTGAGTTCAAAGCAGATTTATTATACAATATCCTGAGATTCATTTTTTTAGTGAACATTCACAGTAAGTACAAAAACCACAATGGTGTCAATGAAAAACCACACACAACAAAGATGGACAACCAACCAGTAAAAGTCAACAAACTGTACAAATACAAGCTCGCCTCCCAAAAAAAAGTAAGCATTAGGGTCCATAGGTCCTTAAATTCATGAAGGCACATTCTCAATGTTTCAGGAAACAGGTTCTTCCCCTAAGTCCATCCTAAAACCTGATGACATGAGCCCAGTACACTAACCCTGCCCTTGTCCTCTGTTACTGACTAGATCAATTTCCACATTCATATTTCCTTAAACATTGAAGTCTGCCATTCAGCCCATTGAGTCTACACTGGCTGTTAAATCATTCCCATCCCCCTGTAGTCTATTTCCCCCACATTCTAACCCTCATCCAATGGATATTACCTGGACTGGAGGGCTGGATTTGTCGAGACAAATGGAATAGGCTGGGTGGCCTCCAACCTCACGACATCAACATCAATTTCTCCAACTTCCAGTAATAACTTTTTGCCCTCCCTCTCTTCATTTCCCATCTCTGCCCCCCCTTTACTTCTCCTCATCTGCCCATCAGCTCCCCTGGTGCCCTTCCTCCTTCCATTTCTCTCATGGTCCATTTTCCTTTCCTATCAGATTCTTCCTTCTCCAGCCCTTTAACTTCTCAACCTATCACCTCCCAGCCTCTCATTTCATCCCCGCTCCCCTTCCCTCTCACCTGGTCACACCTGTCACCCTCCAGCTTGTACTCTTTCCCCTTGCCCCACCTTTTTATTCTGGCTTCTTCCCCTTTCCTTTCCAGTACTGATGAAGGGTCTCAACCCAAAACATTGGTTGTTTATTCACCTCCACGGCTGCCTGACCTGCTGAGTTCCTCCTGCATTTTGTGCGTGTTACTCAGGATAGGTGGGGCAGTTTTTCCTGGAACAAAGGAGGCTGAGAGGAGACGTGAAAGAGGTATATGAAATTTATGAGAGGCAGAGATATCAAGTCAAGTCACTTTTATTGTCATTTCGACCATAACTGCTGGTACAGTGCATAATAAAAATGAGTCAACGTTTTTCAGGACCATGGTGTTACATGACACAGTACAAAAACTAGACTGAACTACGTAAAAAAACAACACAGAGAAAGCTACACTAGACTACAGACCTACACAGGACTGCGTAAAGTGCACAAGAACAGTGCAGGCATTACAATAAATAATAAACAGGACAATAGGGCAAGGTGTCAGTCCAGGCTCTGGATATTGAGGAGTCTGATAGCTTGGGGGAAGAAACTATTACATAGTCTGGTCGTGAGAGCCCGAATGCTTCAGAGCCTTTTCCCAAACGGCAGGAGGGAGAAGAGATTGTATGAGGGGTGCGTGGGGCCCTTCATAATGCTGTTTCCTTTGTGGATGCAGCGTGTAGTGTAAATGTCTGATGGCGGGAAGAGAGACCCCGATGATCTTCTCAGCTGACCTGACTATCTGCTGCAGGGTCTTGCGATCAGAGATGGTGCAATTTCCGAACCAGGCAGTGATATGTTGCCAATGTCTGTTTCATAGATCGTAGAATGGTACAGGCCCTTGGGGCCATGATGCCTCAGAAAGATGGCATCCATCATTAAAGAACCCCATCAGCCAGGACATGCCCTGATCTCTCATTGATACCGTCAGGGAGGAGGTACAGGAATTTGATGGCTCACCCTTAACAGTTCGGAAATAGCTTCTTCCCCTCTGTCTCGGCCTGAACCATTGACTGTAAATTCCCTTACATAGATGTGGAGGTTGATAGTATCTTGATTGGGATGGAGAGAAGGCAGTAGATGGGATTGCGAGTAATAGTAAGTCAGCCATGATTGAATGGTGGAACAGACTCGATGGGCTGAATGGCCTAATTGTCTTGTGCTGCCTGACTTGCTGAGTTGCGCCAGCATTTTATATGTGTTCTTCAAGATTTTCAACATCTGCTAACTCTCTTGTGTTGTGGATGGATAAGGCTGAGGTTCGGAGCAATGGAATTGATTAGCAGGATAGATTGGAGGGCTGAGTGAGCATGGGCATGGTTGGACTCTGAGCCCATAGGGAGGTGACATCCTGAGTAGTGCGTGCTCGACTCACTAAGAAACTCACTAGGTATTTTCTCCACCCCTGATGCTTCTCTCTTTTTCACTCCCCATTCGGCCCCTCTCTTACCCCTTCACCTCTCACCTGCCCATCACCACCTCCCTTTCTCCCATGGTCCACTCACCATCCCTATCAGATTCCTTCTGCTTCAGCCCTTTACCTTTTCCATCTATCCCATCCCAGCTTCTTGCTTCAACCCCCCTCCCCACCCTCCAAGCTTCCCCCTCACCTAGCCTCGCCTATCACTTGCCGGCTTGTACAGCGCCCCTCACCCCACCTTCTTATTCTGGCTTCTTCCCCTTCCCTTTTCAGTCCTGGTGAAGGGCCTTGGCCCAAAAAGTTGACTGCTTATTCCCCTCCATGGATGCTGACTGACCTGCCGGGTTCCTCCTGCATTTTGTGTATGTTACACCAGGAATTTGCCAACTCCTGGGTGTTGTGGGAGATCCTTGCTAGAGCTTATCTCGACATCTGCCAAAATCCGGCGTGTCTGTTTGCTCTGTAGTCCTGTATTGATGAGTCACTAAATTAGAGACATCTCTCTTCTTGCCGTGGATGTTGTAGGAGGGCGGGTGGAGGGGGGTGGGGAAGAGTGACATTTAGAGCATGAACGAGGCAGGTGAGGGTCTCCTCCCACGGCTCTGAGACTCCTCTGGGCAGCCCCCCACCTCTGTAGCAGCCCTGGAGTTCTGCTCCCCTCAAAACGCACACTGACTAACTATACACAAATAAAAAGGTGACACCAACAAAAATATACTTCAGGGTAATTCCTCTTGACACTCAGAAAGGGAGACGTGGTCCCACTCTACACAATTTACCAGGATCTCTGTAAAGTATCTGACTGACACAGTAAAATGTACTGAAGGTACATTTGCTGGTATTTATGAACATAGTATTCCATATCTGTATTTAAACAGTTAACCACTTTTTAAATAATTCTTGAATGTTGAATTTTGTTTTTATTTTAGACATACAGGCTCCTCCAATCTTGTGAGCTGTGCCGCCAGCAACCCCCCCCCCCGATTTAATCCCATCCTAATCACAAACAATTTACGTTGACCAATTAACCTACTAATCCTTATATCTTTGAATCGTGGGAGGAAACAGGAGCACCCGGAGGTAACCCACGCGTTCCATGGGGGAAGATGTAGAACCTCTTTGCATAATGCTGAGTGTTCCAACCCGGGCCAACGCACCACAGCAAATCACTAATACACATATTCAATAGATTAAAAATTGTGCCACAACAGAAATACTATATATTTAAAAAGTGAGGTCGTGTCCAAGGGTCCAATGTCCATTTAGGAATTGGATAGGGAATAGGGAAGAAACTGTTCCTGAATCGCTGAGTGTGTGCCTTCAGGCTTCTGTACCTCCTACCCGATGGTAACAGTGAGAAAAGGGCATGCTGTGGGTGCTGGAGGTCCTTAGTAATGGGCGCTGCCTTTCTGAGACACCGCTCGAATCTCACTTCCCCACATTTACCAGTCCAGTCACATAGCACTCCTCTTGAGTCACTTGTTTTGATATTGAAGTGGCAGTCTGAGCCATACCCTCTTGCTACATATCTTCCCACCACAGTCACTGTCAATCTTGTCAACTGCACTCAGATCAGCCCAAACTTGTCCTCTTTGCACCTGGTACCCAAGGAATTAAATTAATTCATTATTGACACATGTACTGAGGTACAGAAAGAATATTGTTTTGCATGCCATTCATATATATCACCCTGATGAATGTCTTAGCCCGAAACGTCAACTGTTTATTCACCTCCATAGTCTGACCTGCTGAGTTCCTCCAGTATTTTATGTGTATTGCTCTGGATTTCCAGGATCTGCAGAACCTCTTGTGTTTAAGATTTCATTGCATCAGTCCATTGAGGTAGCACAAGGGAAAAGAGCAGCAGAATGTGAAATAAATGTTACAGTTATAGAGAAAGTGCAGTTTAGGCTGACAATAAGGTGCAAGATACGGTACATTATGAAGTCAAGAGTCCGCTTTATCATAGTAAGTGACCGTTCCATCGTCTTAAAACACCCTCAGATTGGAGGGACATCCATTTAGAACAGAGATGAGGAGGAATTTCTTTAGCCAGAGAGTAGTGAATCTATGGAATTGATTGCCACAGAACTCTGTGAAGGCCAGGTCATTTAAAGTGGAGGTTGATAAGTTCTTGATTAGTCAGGGCATCAAAGGTTACAGGAAGAAGGTAGGAGGATGGTTTTGAGGGGGATAATAAGTCAACAATGATGGAATAGCAGAGCAGACTTGATGAGCTGAGAAGCCTGATTCTGCTCCTATGCCTCGTGGTAACATAACAGCATAACAGAACGAAAAGAGCTATCCTTGAGCCAGGAGGTATGTGCTTTCAATCTTTTGTCGTCATTATCCTGATGTGCCATGTCACAATGACGCAGGCGATCATAGTCTCCTTGACCATGATTGATTTTGTCAATTTTTTCTGCAGAAGTAGTTTGCCATTGCCACCTTCTAGACAGTGTCTTTACAAGATGGGTGACCCCAGCCATGATCAATTCTCTTCAGAGATTGTCTGCCTGGTGTCAGTGGTCGCATAACCAGGACTTGTGATAGGCACCAGCTGCTCATACGACCATCCACCACCTGCTGCCATGGCTTCATGTGACCCTGATTGTGAGCTAAGTACATGTTATACCTTGCCCAAGGGTGACCTGCAGGCTAGTGAAGGGAAGGGGCATCTTACACCTCTGTTGGTAGAGACGTATCTCCACCCTGACACCCAATTTCACTCCTTAGTCTGGAGATATTCAGCGCGTCAGGCAGGATCTGTGGAGAAAGAAAGAGATTTAATGTTTCAGTTTTGAGAAAGTTGTTTAAATCTGGGAAAGAGAGAAGTAAATTTGTTTTTTAAATTCAAGGTCAAAGTCGAGCTTATTATCATCATTGTTAACTTCGTCACAGCAGCATCACATGCATAGAGCATCAGATTCACAACATTCTCAAAAATATAAGCACAACTTAAACAAGGAGGAACACAGAACCAAATGAAAAAGTCTACAGTCGTGCATATTGGCCGTAGTGTGGCTGTACTGAGGTAGTGATTAGGCTTGTGCTGGTTGGTTCGAATACCTGCAGGTTGAAGGGAAGTAGTTGTTTCTGAACCTGCTCGGGGCGTTGGAGCTCGGAAATCAATTGCAATGTCCTCTGACAGAAGGCTTGTGTGTTCCTTCCTGTGTGCACAGGGGATTCCTCAGGGTGTTGCAATTTCCTCCCACAGTCCAAAGATGTACTGGTTAATTGCCACTGTGATCAGACTAGGGTTAAATTGATGGGTAGTGCAGCTCAACTGGGACAATAGGGGCCTGTTCTGCACTGTATCTCTAAATAAAATTAAAAATAAAAATCAAAGCTTTTCTTCATGCACAATGATAGCTGTGAGAAGATGGTCTTGCACAGACAGTGGGGATCTATGATGATGGCCATGGCTTTCTTGAGGCAGTATATCCTATAGATGGTACTGATGGTGGGGGGGGGGGGGGAGGGTGGGGAAGATATGCCCTTGATATATCAGACTGACTCCACAACTCTCTGCACCTTTTTATATTCCTCTACATTCAAATTCCTGAACTGGACCATGACACAACCAGTCTGAATACTTTAAAGAGTGTAGACGTTTGTTCAAGGGTTTATTAACGAGCCAAACCTCCTTAACCTATTAAGAAAGTAAAGACACTGATGTGCCTCCCAAGCGACTGCATTAGTGTACTGGGCCCAGGACAGGTCATCTGATATATGGAGAGGATGTTTCCTCTAGTGGGGGAGTCTAGCACCAGGGGGCACAGCCTCACAATATGTCCCTTTAAAACAGAGATGAGGAAGAATTTTTTTTAGCCAGAGACTGTTGAATCTGTAGAATTCATTGCCACAGATGACTGTGGAGGCCAAAAGACACTTAAAGAGAAGTTGATAAGTTCTTGATTAATCAGGCCGTCAAAGGTTATGTGGAGAAGGCAGGAAAACATTGTGGAGTTTTCACAGAATCAGCCATGATTGAATATTAGAACAGACTCGATGGGCCAAATGGTCTAATTTTGCTTGTGAAGTGCCTACACCCATCAACCTGCACTGGGACCACAGCCCTCCGTACCCCTACCATCCATGTACCTATCCAAACTTCTCTTAAACGTGGAAATCGAGTTCACATCCACCCCTTCCACTGGCAGTTCGTTCCACAATCTCTCGTCCCTCTGAGTGAAGCAGATTCCCCTCACGTTTCCCTCAGACTTCTCACCTTTCACCCTTAACCCATGACCTCTAGTTGTAGTCTCAACCAACCTCAGTGAAAGAGCCTGCTTATATTTGCCCTATTTATACCCCTCCAAATTTTTTATGCCTCTATTCTTTAGAAGGTAGATTGAGAGGATATTTGATAAAGTCCTAACCTATTCAATATTCAAGTATAGCTGTTCAAGGCGTCACTAGTGGTGGGGAGGTGAGTGCCCACGAGGAAGCTGGCTGAGTTTACAACTTTCTGCAGCTTTTTCTGGTCCTGCACTATGGGCCTTCTGTAGCAGATGGTGATGCAACCAGTCAGAATGCTCTCCATGGTACATCTGCAGAGTCTTTGTTGACATCCCATATCTCTTCAAACTCCTATTGAGATGTATCTACCGGTCTCAATGGTGGAGAGGACTGTGTCTGTGTAAATCTACCCTGTATTGAATATTGATAACAGAAAGTTATTTATTTAGCCAGGAAACACAAAGAATGCTGGGGATCTCAGCAGGCCAGGCAGCATCTATGGAAAAGAGCACAGTTGATGACTAGGGCCAAGACGTGTATTGTATGCTTTTCCATAGATGCTGCTGGGCCTGCTGAGTTCCTCCAACATTGCGTGTGTGTGTGTGTGTGTGTTGCTTGGATTTCCAGCATCTGCAGATTTTCTCTTATTTGTTATTTAGCCAGGAAATGCATTTCCAATAGATTACTGATGTTACATTGATACCTAAGCTCACTTTGAGTCCAGGCTACATAATTCCCAGTAGGCTCTTGTATCGTGTTACAGTATAGATCAATAAGACCCAAAATGCTTAGTTTAAAAAAAACACACATTATTGTATTTATTGCATGGTTAGTTCCTTAAGGTTTTTTTAGCCCGGGATGGGGGAGGGGGCTGTTGGAAGAGAGGGAATAGGGTAGTGAAGATATGCTCCCACTGCATATTAAATAATTCCAATGGCATGCATTTCAAATAGCCGCTGACAACCAAGTCCAGCTCCTGGCCTTCTCGTGTGGCTTAGCTACTAAGCCCAGCTGAACTATTTCTACCGACAGGAGAAGGGGCAAAGGCGGGTTACTGGCACCTTAAAACCAGTCACTCCAGGCAGATGGGGCTTGTCAGTCGTGGCTGGCAGCTCATCTAGGAGAAGGAAAACTCTGATCTGAAACCTCCGCTGGTTTGCAGCTGTATCCACTCATGGGGAAGGCTTCAGGTGTAAACCTGGAGCTGAAATCCCTAAGGCAGTTGTACGTTGAGTTCAACACTGCTGGTACCAAGCTATCACTCTCTGCCATTCCTTTGGATTCATGAGCTGGGTGGAGATGGGCAGCCTGCTGCGTGGGCATCAGCTTACTCCACAAATCGTACTGCCCTGGCTTGCGTATTGGCTTTGAGAGCTAGAACGCCGCGTCCACGGTCGACCGCGGTCAGTGGAGGGCCTGGTCTCCCTATCTCACTTGATTACATTGGATCTTGGTCAGCTGTATAAGATATCAAGAGGCATAGATAAAGCAGACAGCCATTTTTTCCCCCAGGGCAGCAATGGTTAATACATACACTAGTGAAATTTGAGAGACTTCTAGACAGATGTATGGAAGAATTTAAGGTGGGGGGTTATATGGGAGGCAGTGTTTAAGGGTTGGCACAACATTGTGGGCTGAAGGGCCTGTACTGTTCTGTACTATTCTAATACAGGAGAACATACTTTATTTATTTCGAGCTACAACTGGTAACAGACTCTTCTGGCCAACGAGCTGTACTGCCCAGTAACCCACCCATTTCACCCTAGCCTAATCACTGTTAATCTACTGTTAATCTCAGTAATGGAGGAAGCCCCATAACTCAAGGGAGGGATGCACAAATTTCCTATTGGCGCTGCTGGAATTGACCTCTGAACTCTGACACCCCGAGCTGCAATAGCCTCGCACTAACCCCTACAATACCGTGGATTAAGGTGATTGTGTAAAAAACATACCTCCAACTTCTCTCCCCTCCCCCATAGTTTCCTCCAGAGTGGTAGGTGTGTGGAACATTAATGCCAGGGTGGTGGGGCAGTCAGATACAAGAGAGACATTTAGAAGACTATTCGATTTGATGTGTTTTGCTGTATGTTTCAGTGTAATTGTATCTAATGTAATTATGGAATGCAAACCATTGGGGTTTTTAGCTTTGTAGAAAGTCTTTAACAGTTCTACAGCTTGCTCAGCTCGGTATCCGCCAAGACGCTGGAAGGGTGCTCCATGATTGTTCCAATCTTTAACCCCAGAGCCTGTTTCCTGCACCTTGGCCAGCACAGAAGAGCCTTGTTCTGGCATAATGCACTGTGTAACAATCTGATCTGTGTGAAGAGTATGCAAGACAAGTTTCTCACTGTATCTCGGTACATGTGACAATAATAAACCAATTTCAATTCCAGCTGTAGATAATGCTGTTGATTGAGAAGTGTGATGCATTGCAGTTTGTGGGATCCTCCTCTGCTGTTATGTTGATATTTGTGGGATCCTTCTGTCGGGATCTCTCTGTGCCATTGTATTGCTGTGTGTGGGATCCCCCTGTGCTGTCGTATCGCCTTGTGTGGGATCTCCCTGTGCTGTGTATTGCTGTGTGGGATCTCCCTGTGCTGTTGTATGTTGTGTGTGGGATCTCCCTGTGCTGTGTATCGCTGTGTGGGATCTTCCTGTGCTGTTGTATCCCTGTGTGTGGGATCCCCCTGTGCTGTGTATCGCTGTGTGGGATCTCCCTGTGCTGTTGTATCCCTGTGTGTGGGATCCCCCTGTGCCGTTGTATTGTTGTGTGTGGGATCCCCCCGTGATGATCTTGCACATTGAAGACCCCATTTCCTTTTATGCAACGATGGCATTACTTCCTTGCACGTGAAGCATTTAGCAATGTCCTGGCTGAGCAGTTACTGTCTTAAACTCAGGTACCGGTCACTTGGTTGAGTCCTGGAGTGAAGACTTTGCTCCATTGGGAGAGATGAGGTTGTACTCTTCTGAACAACAAACCATCTGTTGGAGGGAGCAGCATCGCTGGGGAGGGAAAATATATTGTCCACATTTTGGGTCCAAACCCTGCATGAAGACATTAATTCTTCTCCCCCACAAACCCACTGTGTTCCTCCAGCAGACTGTTTGTTGCTCGAGATTCCAGTGTCTCCCTTGCACCTCTTGTTCAAGTTGAGCCAGACTAGAACTAGAGGTCATCAGTGAAAGCTGAACGGTTTGAGGGAACCTGAGGAGGATATTCCTCACTCTGAGGGTGATTAGGGTGTGAAACGAGTTGCCAACAGAACTGGTGGATTGCGGGCCCAGCTTAAGAGAAGTTTGGATAAGTATGTGAATGGGAGGGCTTTGGTCCGGGTGTAGGTCGGTGGGTCTAGGGAGAATAATAGTTCAGCAAGGACTAGACAGGCCAAAGACCTACTTCTGTGTTGTCATTCTCGATTGATCTATCTCTCCAGAGTTCCAGGGAGAATGCGAGGAGATGATGTGATTGGGACGATACGTGTTGAGGCACCTCCCTGAGAATGCACCTCAGGGCACCCCAGGGCTTGTCCTGTTGTGAAAGATAATTTTGGAACCAGATACCGGAGTTCCAAGTATGTTAACTTGTGCAAGACTGCAGGCAAAGGTTATTCCTGGAAGCAATTCCTCGGTGAGAACAAGCCCCGATCTGTAACTTGCCGAGGGGTTTGGCTGGAACAGGTTTTCCCTATTTGCGGTAGAAGAGATTTGCTTGTCATTTTCACACAGCCCATTTAGCTGAGGCATGTGGTGGTGTGGCAGGGTTGGAAGGTGAGGGGAGGAGGAATGGAGCCTCTGCTCATCACACCAGCCAATCGCACGGGAGTCCCCAATTATCTGAGCTAACCAGATGGAAAGCTGGGATGAAGGTGTGGCCTGATTCGTTTCATGTTTCTTGTGCCTTCTCGTCACGTCCTCTGGCCTAGCAAGGATAATTTGTTTTAAATGCAAATTCGCTATGCCTTTCACACCTTCCTTCTTTCATTGCAAAACAAGGTATTGTAGCGCCTCATTTCCTAGCGTATCCGAACCGACTCACAATTAGATAGCCTACGGGGGTTTGCGAGCACAGAGCTTTGGAGCCTCTTCGCCATGGGGGGCCGGTTGACAGAGGCTTAAAAGTGAGGCTGAAGTTTTCGAATAAAGTTTTTCCTTCGACTGCAGTTACCGACTCCGTGTCGTAATTTTAGCGCTGCTTGTAGCACACCGCTACAATTGGTGACCCCGACGGTCCAAACGATTTTTGGACCAGAAATGACCGACGCCGCCTCTGTTCATGCGGTTTCGTTGAAACTGCCGGGTTTCTGGACACAGCGCCCGGACCTATGGTTCCAGCAAGCCGAAGCCCAATTCCACGTTCGCCGGATCACCTCAGAAGACACCCGCTACTACTACGTGGTGGGCTCCCTCGACCAGGACACAGCTGCCCAGGTCGCGGAGTTCGTACAGTCGCCCCCGGCAGACGGCAAGTACACGGAATTCAAAGCCCTGCTCCTCAGGACTTTCGGACTCTCACGGCGCGAGCGGGCTGCCCGTTTACTGCACCTGGATGGCTTGGGCGACAGACCTCCATCGGCTTTAATGAATGAGATGTTGTCTCTGGCCGAGGGACACACAGGCCTCATGATTGAGCAGGCATTCCTGGAGCAGCTGCCCGAGGACATACGCCTGCTGCTGTCCGACGCGGATTTCAGTGACCCCCGGAAGGTGGCAGCCCGGGCGGACTTGCTGTGGAACGCCAAAAAGGTGAGCGGGGCGTCCATCGCACAGATCTCCCAGCCACGCTCCCGGCAGCAAACCAGTCCAGGCCCGGCCGCAGAGCCCGCCAACCCCCGGCCCAATGAACACTGGTGCTTCTACCACCAGCGGTGGGGCGCAGAAGCCCGCCGTTGCCGCCCGCCCTGCAAGTTCCCGGGAAACGCCAGGGCCAGCCGCCGCTGATGGCTACGGCGGCTGGCCATCGGGATAGCCTCCTGTATGTGTGGGATAGAAGGTCGGGACGCCGGTTTTTGGTCGATACTGGGGCTGAGATCAGGGTTTTACCTCCGACGAGTTACGACACCCGCAGCAGGGCACCGGGTCCCCCCCTGAGGGCCGCGAATGGCAGCACAGTAAGGACCTATGGCACCCGTCAGGTGCAGCTACTGTTCGGCCCCAGCCAGTTCACGTGGGACTTCACACTGGCAGCCGTAGCCCAACCGCTTCTGGGTGCGGATTTTTTGCGAGCTCACAGCCTGCTGGTTGACCTGCCCAGGAAGAGACTGGTACACGCCGAGACCTTTCAGACGTTCTCCCTGGGCGCGGCCCAGTTGCCAGCCCCTCACCTCGGCTCCATCACGCTGTCCGACAACGACTTCACCAGGGTCCTGGCGGAGTTCCCATCGGTTCTGGCACCGCAGTTCACAGCAGCCATGCCCAGGCACGGCGTACAGCACCACATCCCGACACAGGGACCACCCCTCCATGCCCGTGCTCGGCGGCTTCCCCCGGACAAGCTCCGACTGGCGAAGGAGGAGTTCCAGAGAATGGAGGAATTGGGGATCATCCGGCGGTCCGACAGCCCCTGGGCTTCCCCCCTGCACATGGTGCCCAAAGCGATGGGGGGCTGGAGACCGTGCGGCGACTACCGCAGGCTGAACGAGGCTACCACACCGGACCGCTACCCTGTGCCGCACATTCAGGACTTTGCGGCAAACCTGCACGGCGCCCGGATCTTCTCCAAGGTCGACCTTGTCCGAGGGTACCATCAAATCCCGATGCATCCTGACGACGTCCCCAAAACGGCTCTCATCACCCCGTTTGGCCTCTTCGAGTTCCTCCGCATGCCGTTCGGCCTGAAGAATGCCGCACAGACGTTCCAGCGGTTAATGGACGCGGTGGGACGGGACCTGGACTTCGCGTTCATCTATTTGGATGACATCCTCATAGCCAGCGGCAGTCGTCCGGAGCATCTGTCCCACCTCCGTCAACTCTGCGCCCGACTGAGTGAGTACGGTCTTACAATCAACCCTGCCAAATGCCAGTTCGGACTTGATACCATTGACTTCCTGGGCCACAGGATTACTAAAGACGGGGCAGCCCCTCTGCCCGCTAAGGTAGATGCGGTCCGCCACTTCCCCCGACCCACCACGATCAAAGGCCTTCAGGAATTCGTAGGTATGGTCAATTTCTACCGCCGCTTCCTCCCTTCAGCTGCCCGGATCATGCGCCCCCTGTTCGCCCTGATGTCGGGTCCGAGCAAGGACATTACCTGGGACGAGGAGTCCGCCGCCGCTTTCGTTCAAACGAAGGAAGCTTTGGCTGACGCCGCAATGCTAGTACATCCCAGAATGGACACCCCTACCGCCCTCACAGTGGACGCATCAAACACGGCAGTCGGTGGGGTGCTGGAGCAGCTCATCGCAGGTCGCTGGCAACCCCTGGCGTTTTTCAGCAAACACCTGCGGCCACCCGAGCTCAAGTACAGTGCTTTTGACCGGGAACTGTTGGCGCTCTACCTGGCAATCCGGCATTTCAGGTACTTCCTAGAAGGTCGGCCCTTCACCGCGTTCACGGACCACAAACCGCTTACCTTTGCGTTTACGAAAGCATCCAACCCCTGGTCATCCCGCCAGCAACGCCACCTGTCCTACATCTCTGAATACACAACGGATGTCCGGCACGTCTCGGGTAAGGACAATGTCGTGGCGGATGCGCTCTCTCGCCCTACCGTTCATGCCCTTTCCCAAGGGGTAGACTTTGAGGCACTGGCAGAGGCACAGCAGGTAGATGAGGAGATTCCGAGTTACAGGACTGCAGTCTCTGGTTTGCAGCTCCAGGACCTCCCCGTGGGCCCAGGTGAGAGGACCCTACTCTGTGACGTCGCCACCGACCAGCCCCGTCCGGTCGTCCCCGCAGCCTGGCGGCGACGTGTTTTCGACTCCATTCATAACTTGGCGCATCCCTCCATCCGGACAACTGTCCGGCTGGTTTCCAGCAGGTTCGTTTGGCACGGTCTCCGCAAACAGGTCAGTGAATGGGCCAGAACGTGCATGCACTGCCAGACGGCCAAGGTTCAGCGGCACACCAAAGCCCCACCGCAGCAGTTCCATCCCGCCCACCGGCGTTTCGACCACATTCATGTGGATATCGTGGGCCCCCTGCCAGTGTCGCGCGGAGCGCGTTACCTCCTGACTATCGTGGACCGGTTCACAAGATGGCCAGAGGCGGTCCCGCTCACCGACACCACCTCCGAATCTTGCGCCCGAGCCCTGCTCGCCACCTGGATATCCCGCTTTGGTGTACCAGCCCACATTACCTCCGACAGAGGCGCCCAGTTCACCTCCAGCCTGTGGTCAGCTATGGCCAGCCTTTTGGGGACTCAGCTGCACCACACCACTGCCTACCACCCACAGTCGAACGGGCTAGTGGAGCGTTTCCACCGTCACCTGAAGTCGGCCCTCATGGCCCGCCTGCGAGGAGCCAACTGGGCGGACGAGCTTCCCTGGGTCCTTCTCGGCATCCGCACAGCGCCCAAGGACGACCTGCACGCCTCGTCGGCCGAGTTGGTATACGGCGCGCCCCTGGCCGTCCCCGGGGAGTTCCTACCAGCCCCGAGGGGGCAAGAGGAAGAACCCGCTGCAGTCCTGGGCAGACTTCGCGAGAAGCTCGGTGACCTGGCCCCCATACCCACTTCACAGCATGGGCGGCACCCGACCTGCGTACCCAAAGACCTACGGAACTGTAGGTTTGTGTTTGTACGAAGGGGCGGGCATCGGCCACCGCTGCAGCGGCCATACGAGGGGCCGTTTACGGTGCTCCGGAACAACGGGTCCACGTTCGTGCTGGACGTTGGGGGGAAGGAGGAGGTTTTCACGGTGGACCGCCTCAAGCCGGCCCATGTGGACCTGGCGCAACCGGCCGAGTTTCCGGCGCCTCGGCGCAGAGGCCGACCTCCCAAGCAGGTTCTGGCCCAGGCTGTGGACATTGGGGGGTGTATCGCCGGTTCTGGGGGGGGGTTATGTAGCGCCTCATTTCCTAGCGTATCCGAACCGACTCACAATTAGATAGCCTACGGGGGTTTGCGAGCACAGAGCTTTGGAGCCTCTTCGCCATGGGGGGCCGGTTGACAGAGGCTTAAAAGTGAGGCTGAAGTTTTCGAATAAAGTTTTTCCTTCGACTGCAGTTACCGACTCCGTGTCGTAATTTTAGCGCTGCTTGTAGCACACCGCTACAGTATAATCATAAGATATAGGAGCAGAATTAGGCCACTCAGTCCATCGAGTCTTCTGCACCATTCCATCACGGCTGATCTATTAACCCTCTCAACCCCATTCTCCTGTCTTCTCCTTGTAACCTTTGACGGCCTAATTAACCAAGAATCCACTAACTTCCACCTTTAATATACCCAGTGACTTGGCCTCCACAGCCATCTATGGCCATGAATTCCACAGTTCACCACCCTCTAACTAAAGAAATTCCTCCTGGTCTCTGTTCTAAAGGGATGTCCTTCTATTCGGAGGCTGTGCCCTCTGGTCTTAAATTCACCCACTATAGGAAACATCCTCTCCACATCCACTCTATCTAGGGCTTTCAATATTCAACAGATTTTCAATGAGGACCCCCAACCCCCCATAACCTGAGGGTAGTTGCAGTCAAGTGAAATCTTTGAGCTTCAACTGCCGGAGTTCCCTGCTTACTACAGATTTTGGTAGTTCACTGCTTACTACAGATTTTGGTAGCGTGTACTCAAGCCAAACTAGTAAGGTCTCTGTAGTGAGACTTTTCCATCCCTTTACACAACAGAGGGTGCCAGAGACAGATGTGATAACTGAAGGAAGTGAAACACGCCCAACAACTCAGGCTCCATTGTCTTAACTAATTTCAAATATCATCTGCCATCTGTTTGAAGTTTTGATTGACTTTAACGCCTCGACAGTGAACGATGGTTGATCTTGCGAGTAAGGAATTCAAGCACATATCCAAATTCCAATAATCAATATCTGTGATTGATAAGCCAATTCTGTATAAGTATAGCAGTTTTCTGTTCAGACCTGATAACAGTGTGAGTGACAGGGGCCCATGCTGTTCTCCTTGTTCACTTCACCTGTGAGACTGTTGGGGGCATTTACATCGGTGAGACCTGATGTAGATTGGGAGACCACTTCACTGAGCATCTACGCTCTGTCCGCCAGAACAAGCGGGATCTCCCAGTGGCCACTCATTTTAATTTAACTTCCCATTCCCATACCGATATGCCCATCCACTGTCGTGATGAGGCCACACTTAGGTTGGAAGAACAGCACCTTATATTCTGTTTGGGTAGCCTCCAACCTGATGGCATGAACATCGATTTCTCAAAAATCCAGTAATGCCTCCAACCCATTTCCCATCCCCTTTTCCCTCTCTTACCTCATCTTCTTGCCTGCCAATTGCCTCCCTATGGTGCTTCTTTCCCCTTTTTCTTTCTTCCATGGCTCTCTCTCACTTTCACCAGTCAACTTCCCAGCTCTTTGCTTCATCCCTCCCCCTCCAGGCTTCACCTATCACCTTGTATTTCTCTCTCCCCTCTCCCTACCTTTCAAATCTGCTCCTCAGTTTTTATCCTCCAGTCATGCTGATGGGTCTCAGCCCAAAACGTTGACTACCTATTCATTTCCTTAGGTGCTGCCTGGCCTGCTGAGTTCCTCCAGCATTTTGTGTGTGTTGCTTGATTTCCACCACCTGCAGATTCTCTTCTGCAAGGTAAAAGGATTGCTTGAATCATAGGAGTGCATGCGTTCAGGGCCCAGTTATTTTTGTTGACTGTTAGTAGCTGCGACAGACACAATGAGCAAGGCGAGCTAAAGATCCAGTACTTAAGCTGCATGTCTCTATGACTCTACGCGCCATCACTGAGTGTTTGGAAAAGCTAGTCTAACTCCGCTCCTCTGACTTAGAGGAGAATGTGGTTGAGAGGGAAATCGATCAGTATGATGCAATGGTGGAGCTGGCTCAATAGGCCAAATGGCTAAATTCTGCTCCAGTGTCTTCTGGTCTTGTTCCCGTAAGTCTGCAAAGCACAGAAAGATGTTGTTGGCCCATTGATTCAGTGCCAACCCCCGAGGGTCCCATAACTCCTACTCTTTACATGTTTCTCATTCAGTTTTATTCTCATAGGCATCTTTTCAGTTTCCCAGAACATAGAACAGTACACCAGAGTACAGGCCCTTCAACCCACGATGTTGTACTGACTTATGTAAAACTACTCCAAGATCAATCTAACCCTTTCCTCCCACAAAGCTGTCAATTTTTCTTTCATGCATGTGCCTATCTAAGAGTCCCTTAATTGTTTCTAATTTATCAGCCTCTACCAACGGTATGTTCCAGGCACCCACCACTTTCTGTGTAAAAGAAGCTACCTCAGCTGACTCCCTTAAACTTACCCCCACCCACTCCCCTGAAATGGATATCCTCTGGCGTTGGCTACTGCCACCCTGGGAAAAGGGTGCTATCTGTAAACTCTATCTCTGTCTCATAATGTTACTCAACAAGTCACCTCTCCATAAGATGATAAGACATGGGAGCAAGATTAGGCCATTTAGGCTATCGATTTTTGTTCCACCGTTCAATCACAGTTGATCTGTTTTCCCTCAACCCTAATCTCTTGGCTTCTCCCCATTACCTTTGAGGCCCTTACTAATCGAGAACCTATCAACCTCTGCTTTAAGTGTACCCACTGGCTTGTTGGCCTCCTCAGCCATCTGGGTAAAGAAATTCCATCTCATCTTGTTCTAAAGGGACATCCTTTTATTCTGAGGCAGTGTCTTCTGGTCCTAGACTGTTCTACTATAGGAAACATCCTTTCCACATCCATTCCATCCAGGCCGTTCAATGTGCAACAGGTTTCAATGAGATCCTCCCATCATTCTTCTAAACTCCAGCAAGTACAGGCCCAGAGCCATCAAATACTCCTTATACATTAACCCTTTCATTTCTAGAATAATTCTTGTGAACCTCTCCTGGACCTTCTCCAACGCCAGCACATCCTTTCTTAGATAAGGTGCCCAGAACTACTCACAGTACTCTAAACGCAGTCTGACCAATGCCCTATAAAGCCTCGGCCAACAGGTCGATTTTATTTCCTGTAGGACTGTGTAGATGTAGATTAAGGGAAGCATTTCGATGAATGACACCAGATACAGTGGAGCAGTGGAGATGGACGTGTTTATACCACACGTTGTTCCGTGATGGGTTCAAATCTGTGACTAGGAGAGATGTATTTGTGAACTTTAACCTGAGGCAGGGTTTTGGCCAGCCAAAGAAGGGGCAAGTCTGATTCCCTGGTATTATAGGGTTCAATGTCACCTCATGTGACAAAAGACAAGGTATACAGAGAGATCTGGGAAGTAAAACAAAGAGTTTGATGCCCCTGGACCTGTTCTCCAGGAGTTTACAAGAGTGGGGGAGGGGATCTCAATTAAAACTATCAAATATTAAAAGATCTAGATAGAGTGGATGTGGAGAGGATGTTTCCTAAAGCGGGAGAGTCTAGGACCAGAGGGAGCAGCCTCAGAATAGAAGGATGTCTGTTTAGAACAGAGAAGAGCAGGAAATTATTTAGCTAGCAGGTGGTGAATCTGCAAGAATTCATTTCCACTGATGGCTGTGGTGGCCAAGTCATTGGGTATATTTAAAGCAGAGATTAATAGGTTTTTGATTAGACAGAGTGTCAAAGCACATAAAGGTCAAAGCAACACACACAAAATGCTGGAGGAACTCAGCAGGTCAATCAGCATTTAGGGTGGGAAATAAACAGTTGACGTTTTGGGCTGGGATCAGGACTGGAATGGAAGGGGGTAAAGACCTGGTTGAGCTACAATCGGTGCAGAGGAGGTTCAACAGGGTGTGGGAACACTTGAGTTATGAAGAGAGATGGGATAGTGTGGAATTGTTTTTCCTGGGGCAGACGAGGCTGAGGGGTGACCTGGTAGGTATACAGTATAATTACAAGGAAGACTGCACCCCTGACTCAGCAGCCTGAAAGGATCCTTGATTCATCCAGATAAGTACAGGGGATTTCCAGTTGTGTCTTAGTTATGGTTTGAAGGTAGGCAAAGAGGGTTGTAAGTGTTGTGACCTGTTGAGAGCTAGCATGAACTTGATGGGCTGAATAGCCTCCTTCAACGTTCAGGCTAAAAGCACTACCAAAGTATGTAAATGACACCAAATAGTATCCTGAGATTAATTTTCTTTTCAGGCATTCACAGTAGAACAAAGACATACAATAGAATCAATGAAAAATTTTATTAGAAGACAGAGAGCCTGTAGTATGTCCAATTGTTGGGTGAATGGTTTGTTTTAGTTGTACTGCAGATCGTGGTCTTTTTTGGTGCTTGGTGGGTGGAGGGTGCTGATGCTTTTTGCTGAAGTAAATGGGGGAGGGTTGTTGCTTGTGTGTGGGAGTCGGCTGTAAGGGAGGCTTTGGGGTTCTAACATTTTTACTGTCATTCTTTGTGGCACTCTTCTGTTTTTGTGGATGTCCATGGAGAGTAAGAGTTTCAGGTTGTATACTGTATACATTCTCTCATATTGAAAGGAACCTTTGAATTATCAAACAAAGACTGACAAACAACCAATGTACAAAAAAATGACAAACAATACTTACTTTAGTCTGTCACCCTTACTGGGACAAATGCTGCTGACAGCTGCTCATTGGAGTCCTCTGTGCTGGGCCAATCTTTCAAGTTGTGCCCAGTTGTAACCCATCTTCAAAAGTCCTTCCTCTCCCAGAGATGGAGTCTTTGACGCTACTGTCAACATTTCTGTAGCTCTGGTTATGGGATGGGATACCCAACCCTCCTCCTTTTGCAGCCAGGTTGGGACCACCTTGATGGAGTTAAAAGAAACTCACCAAACTCAAAAATTGAACTCAGCAAACTCAAAAAATAAATAATACTGAGAACGTGAGTTGTAGAGTCCTTGAAAGTGAACCCATAGGCTGAGGAATAAGTTCAGTGTTGAGGTGAGTGAAGTATTCATGCAGGTTCAGGAGCCTAATAACTGTTTTTGAAATTGGTGGAGTAGATCCTAAGGCTCCTCTACCTCCTGCCTGTGGGCAGCAGCAAGCAGGAAGCATGGCCTGGATGGTGGGGGCCCTTGATGATGTCTGATGCTTTCTTGTGACAGTGCTCCTTGTAGATGTGCTCAATGGTGGGGAGGGCTTTTCCTGTGATGGATTGATCTGCATTCATTGCCTTTTGTAGGCTTTTCCATTCTTGTGCGTTTGTGTCTCCATCCCAGGCAATAATGCAACCATTGAGGATACTCTCCACTGTATATCCATACAAGTTTGACAAAGTTTTAGATGACATGCCGAATCTGCATAAACTTTGAAGAAAGTAAAGGCGCTGCTGTGCCTTCTTTGTGATGGCACTTAGGTTCTGGACAGATCCTCTGAAACGATAACACTGAGGGATTTAAAGTTACTGACTCTGTCCTCCTGTGGGGATGGACAAGGATCTTTTGCAGGGTTTCTTTTTCCTCATTCAAATAGTTTCTAGAGCAGACTGAGAGCCCTTGAGTGCAAGGGCCTTTGAGCAGATTGAGAACACCTTTGTAAGATTTCCTGACAGGATACAGGGCCACTTTCATGGGCATGTTTCGACAATGCTGAGACTGCTTCTAGGAAATCTTAGATCATTCAATTCCACCCCCCCCCCCAAGCTAATTTGTGCTCCTTCCAGCCTCTGAGACAAATATAACCCGATGTGCCAAACCAAACAGAAAATACATTTGCATTTGTGTAGCTGTGAAGAATGTTTGAGAGATTTTAGAGTGTTCTAGTGACACAAGACCATAACACACAGGAGCAGAATTAGGCCATTCAGCCCATCGTGGTAGGTGTCCATGTAATAAAAAGGCTGGGAACCCTTGATCTAAGCCAGGGGTCGGCAACCTTTTTGCCTCTGTGGGCCAGATCGCGTATTAATGAGCGGACGGTGGGCCAGGTAAATGCCATAAAAAAACTTGAAATACGGGATTATCCATTTAAATACATCTAGTTATGTATTGCCTCAAATTAATGAATAACGCATGCTAGAAAATTATTTGTGCTTAAGGTTGCCTACCCTCCAATCTAGGCCTTTCAATGTTTGGTAGGTTTCAAGGAGATTTCCCCCCCTCCCCCATTCTTCTATACTCCTGCAAGTACAGGTCCAGAGCCATCAAAAAGCTCCTTGTACGTTCACCCCTTTCGTTTCTGGGATCATTCTTGTGAGCCACCTCTGGACCATCTCTAATGGATATGAGGCCCAAAACTCCTCACAATACTCCAAGTGTGGCCTGAACAATGTCTTATACATTACACTTGCTTCTATACCCTAGTCCTGTTGAAGTGAATGCACTGGGATCTGTTGGGACCTGGAACACACTGCATGAGGGGTTGCAAGAGGTAGAGGTTCTGAACTGATCCTGCAACCTACAGGCTCCACAATGGATGATTCTGAAACTCATTCTTAGTATCATTTATTTTTAATTTGCATGATGTTTTTTCTTTTGCACATTCGTTATTTGTTTTTGTATAGATTTTGTAAATTCTATTGTATTTCTTTATTTTTCCTGAAAATACCTGCAAGAAAATGAATCATAGGAGAACATGCACTTAAGTGGTAACATACACGTTCTTTGACAACAAACTTGCTTTGAATTTGACTCTCGTAACATATAAAAATTATTAAAGAAAAAGATAGAGGTGAAGAGAGAAATCAGGAGGGGGAAAGAGCAAGAAGTGTTTAAAGAGAGAGAGAAAGGGAGTGAGAGGAGACAAGAGAAAGAGAGAAGCAAATAGACAGCAGAAATCTGTTTCTTTTTTGACATCCTTGTCCATTGACGTTGGTAAGAGGGGTCTTCAAAATATATTGACATGGCAGATATATATATACCCAGAAGAGGTAGAGCTTATACAGTTCCTATAAAAGATATTCACCTCCTTGGAAGTTTTCACGTTTTATTGTTTTACAACATTGAATCACAGTGGATTAAATTTGGCTTTTCTAACACTGATCAATAGAAAAAGACTCTTTCACGTCAAAGTGAAAACAGATCTCTATAAAGTGATTTAAATTAATCACAAAAATAATTGTTTGCACAAGTACACACACCCCTTTAATTTGACACACCAAATCATCACTAATGCTGCCAATTTAGTTTTAGAGGTCACATTATTAGTTAAATAGAGATAACCATGTGCTGTCAAGGTGTTTAAATTCATTGTGGTAAAAAACTACACCATGAAGACAAAAGAACACTCCAAGCAACACAACAAAATGCTTATTGAAAAGCACAAGTCTAGAGATGGATACAGGAAAATTTCCAAGTCACTGAATATCTCTTGGAGTACAGAGTACAATATCCCCAGAGTACAGTCAATCATTAAGAAACGGAAAGAATATGGCACAGCTGTTAATTTGCCCAGAGCAGGCCGTCTTCAAAAACTGAGTGAAGGGGTCTAGTGAGGGAGGCCACCAAGAGACCTATGGTAACTCTGGAGGAGTTACAAGCTTCAGTGTCTGAGATGGGAGAGACTGTGCATACAACAGCTGTTGCCTGGGTGCTTCACCAGAACTGGGCTTTTTGGCCATCAGACTAAACGCTATGTTTGTTGTAAGCCAAACACTGCACAACATCAAAAACACATCTTCCCTACCGTGAAGCATGGTGGTGGCTGCATCTTGCTGTGGTCCTGTGAAGGTAGGGGGTAAAATGAATGCAGCAAAACAGAGGGAAATCCTGGAGGAAAACTGGATGCAGTCTGCAGGATCAGTTTTCCAGTAAGTCATTGACCCCAAGCGTAAAACCAAAGCTACACAGGTATGGCTTTAACAACAACAAAATTAATATCTTGGTGTGGCCAACTCAGAGTCCAGACCTCAATCCAGCTGAGAATTTGTGGCTGGACTTGTAAAGGACTGTTCCCTCACAATCCCTGTGCTATCTGACGGAGCTCGAGCAGTTCTTTGAAGAAGAGTGGGGGAAAAATTGCAGTGCCCAGATGTGCAAAGCTGATAGAGACCTATCCACACAGACTCAAGGCTGTAATTGCTGCCAAAGGTGCATCTACTAAATACTGACTTGAAGGGGGTGAATATTTAGGCAATCAATTATTTTGTGTTTTATATTTGTAATTAATTTGTAGAGATCTGTTTTTACTTTGGTACCTTACACAACAGAGGGTTAAAAATCTCAGCCGGAGCCCCGCAGTCCCTTCCCTTGCCTCCAGCCGCAGCCTGGGGTAAATCCCAGTTGGCTCTTGGAATTTGTCCACCTTAAGCCTGCCCAGGTATCAAATACCTCCTCTTTATTTATGGAGATCTGCAAGAGTCACACCTGCCCCTTGACTGAATTCTCTAACTGTTTCATTTGGGAATGCTGGTGAAAGAGATTAATGTGAACAGAACAGGGCATATATACAGAAAAGTGCGGGTAAAAGAGCCAGCACCACCAGACTCAAAGCGGCTACTTCCCAAGCGGGTCAATATTTCCATCCACTGACTCCACCACTACTTTATTATTTCCCATCACTCACCTTATTTACAGCCACTTTATGAACATACAATCAATCTATATACTGTAATACATTTTGTGTATTTATATTTATTGTAGTCTTTTATGATGATTGTTATCTTTTGTGGTTTTTTTTTGTCGTTGCTGCATTGGACCTGGAGCAACAATTATTTCATTCTTCTTTACATTTGTGGACAGGAAATGACAGTGACCGATCTTGAATTTCCAATTTCCCATGGTCACTGATAGTCCCTACTTTTGCCCTCAGTATGTTTCCGATTCAGAATCATTTATTGATCACATCCATGGGAGCTTACAGGGAACTGTGTAGCTTCATTAAATATCGGTAAAAGATTGCTTTCAGATTCACGTAAACTTGTCTGCCAGCCTTATTCGATGCAGGAGGTACCAAATAAATTGGCCACGGAGTGTGTGTCGGTGTGCATATGTGTGTAGGTATATTTATAGTGTGTGTGTGTGTGTGTAAAAAAATATATATATACACATATATATATTGTATTTATGTAGTGTTTGTGTGCGAGTGTATCCGTGGTATGAGCGTGTGTGTATGTATGTGCGTGTATCTGTCGTGCGTTTGTGCATTTGTATCCGTGATGCGTGTGTCTCTGGTGTCTGTGTGTGCGTGAAGCTCCCTGCCCATTTCCCAGCTCATCTATATTTAACTTCAACCCCGCGCCCCTCTCTGGGCGGGCTGAGTTCTATGAGCGGGTCTATTCAGCTTCATTCACTGCTCCACGCCAGTAATAAACAGTTGTGTCTGTAAAATAAGATGGAATAGAATTTGCCAACGTTCCCCTCAGATTTTGCCCAGTTCCCCCGCCTCCCCCCAGCCTTGTGGCCTGCTTGAGGATGTAGTGTTCTGTCAGTCTCGCAGCTCGAGTTTACGTAACGACACAGAACGAGAATAAGCACTCCACAGCAAGCCGGGAGCTTTCCTGTGACTATCACAGAATACACAGTGCGGGGAAAGTCGTATACTGACCGGTAGTGACTTGCCAGGGTCAACCTGTTCTGGGCAGCAAAGGGTAAAACAGTTACTGTTAGGCAGGGTGTGTGTGGGGGGGGGGGGGGCAGAAATGGCAGAGTACTTATATCTCTCTCACTTGCCAACGCTGCTCTTCTCCTTTCTCCTCCCTCACACCACCTCCTTTCCCCTCCTCCAACTCCTCTTCCACACCCCTCGTCACCCGCTTCACCCCCTTCCCTCTCGTCCCGCCCTCCCTCTCATCCCCCTCCTCCCTCTCCTTCCCCCATCTCCCCCTCATCCCCCTGTTTCCCTCTCCCTCTTATCTCCCCCCCCCCCGCCCCGTCTCTCTCTTATTCCTTCCCGTCCCTCTCCCTGTCACTGCCTATCTGTCTGTCTCGCTCAAATTCATTCTCTCTCTACCCCATCCTCCTACCTCTCTTTTCCCCCTTCCTTTTCTTTGTATATGAGGTGTTCTGTGTGTGTGTGTTTGTGTGAGAGAGAGCGAGGAAGAGAATGCTATGGTTGACCTAATTCCTTTTTCATCCCTTTTCTGCTTTTCTCATTTTTTGGTTGACAAAACTATTTTGAATTTTGAAATCAAAATGAACAATTGATTAAGTGAACTCTGCTGTCCCCTTTGTATCACTGTGTGTGTGTGTGTGTGTGTGTGTGTGTGTGTGTGTGTGTGTGTGTGTGTGTGTGTAAACGTGTCTATTTGTGTTCCTCTGTGTGTGTGTAGACGTGTCTATTTCTGTTCCTCTGTGTGGGTGTGTGTGTAAACGTGTCTATTTGTGTTCCTCTGTTTGTGTGTGTGTGTGTGTGTGTGTGTGTAAACGTGTCTATTTGTGTTCCTGTGTGTGTGTGTGGACATTATTTCTGTTCCTCTGCATGTGTGAGAGAAAGGGAGAGCATCCTAATGTTAGTCCTGAACCCTGGTCTGCTTGTTAGCTGCTCTGTTGACTCTTGCCCCCGCCTCTTTGGCCTGCACCATTCACCCTCCACACAGCCATCCCTCCTGGCCTCACAAAGACCCCGAGGTTTAGGCAAGGATTCCTCGGAGATCCTGCGTTCCGTGCCTGCCGCAGTCACTGAGTTTATTCTAGGTGTTGATAGATGGGTGGATTTTAAAACGTTCAGGGATTTTGGACTAGTGCAGGAAGCAGGCACTGAAGGAGATGAAGAGCAGTGTGGCCGGTAGAAGTCCTGCCTCTCAACCTCAGTTCAACCTTTGGTGCTGTCTGTGTGGAGTTTGTGTGTGCTCGGTGCTGGATGCAGGTCGAAAGACTAATTGGCCACTATGAATCGCAGGTGACTGGAATATTTATTTTATTGAGATACAGCATGAAGTAGGCCCTTCCGGACCAATACGCTGCACCTCCCAGCAATTCCCCAATTTATATGGTAATGACCAGTTAACCAACTGACTGGCACGTCTTTGGACTGTGGGAGGAAACGTGTGCACCCAGAGGAAGCCCACACAGTTCACAGGAAGAACGTACCAAATCCTTGCAGATGGTGCCCGAGTTGAACTCTGTAACAGAGTCCCGCTAATAGCTACGCTGCTGTGGTGCCTATATCTTGTGAGGAAGACGCAGAGCCATATAGCTTAGGAACACTTGCAGCGTAGGCCAATACTGAACTGGTTTGGACTTTACTCCCTAGGAGTAAACTTGATAGACGTGTACAAAATTATGAGGGGTACAGATGGGGAAAATCCAAACTGGCTTTTTCCACTGAGGTTAAATGAAGCTAGAACCAGAGGTGCTGGGTTAAGGGTCGAAGGTGAAATATTTAACGGGAAGCTGAGGGGGAACATCTTCGCTCAGAGGGTGGTGTGAGTGTGGAACGAGCTGCCAGAGGAAGTGGCGGATGCAGGTTCGATTGCAACATTAAAGAGAAGGTTGAATAAGTACATGGATGGGAGAGGTATGGCCGAGTGCAGTTTGAGGGGACTGGAGGAAGAGACAGGCTGAAGTGCCTGATTCGGTCTTTGTAGTGCTCTGTGACCATAAAAAGGCCCTTTGGCCCAACTAGTCCATGCTGAATCCAGGTGTCCCATCCAAGCAAGTCCTGTTTGCCTGCATTTGGCCTGTAACCAACTTTCCCAATCCATGCACCTGCCCAACCGCCTTTTGTACCAGCCTCAACCACTTCCTTGGCTGCTGGTTCCACATGAATAACACCTTTTATGTAAAAAAAAATGTCCCTCGGGTTCCTATTAAATCTGTCCCCTCTCCCCTTAAACCTCTGCTGTCTTGTTCTAAGTTCCCCAACCCTGACAAATACTGAGAGCACTCACCTTCTCCATGCCCCTCATGATATTAACCACCTCTTTGAGTTTGCTTCTCATTAAGTGACAAATTCTCTGCTGCCCAACCTCCCCTGATAACTCAGTCCTGTCCTCTCCAAAGAACTCGGTCAGAACGGACGGGCAAGTGGGTAAAATAAAATGTAAATAGATGGTGGAGTGTGTTCACTTGTATTGGTTTGTGTGTGTGTGTGTGTGTGTGTGTGTGTGTGTGTGTATTCTGTGGAGGATGAGTATAAATGGGTTGCTGATGATCAACACTGACTTGGGCCTCAAAGCCACGGGTTAGTCAAGTCACTTTTTATTGTCATTTCGACCATAACTGCTGGTACAGGACACAGTAAAAATGAGATAATGTTTTTCAGGACCATGGTGCTACATGAAGCAGTACAAAAACTACACTGAACTATGTGAATACAGCACAGGAAAAAAAAAACTACACTAGACCTACCCAGGACTGCATAAAATGCACAAAACAGTGCAGGCACTACAATAAGTAATAGACAAGACCATAGGCACAGTAGAGCGTAGTAAGTTGGTGTCAGTCCAATCTCTGGGTATTGAGGAGTCTGATGGATTGGGGGAAGAAACCGTTACATTCTCTGGTCGTGGGAGCCCAAATGCTTCAGCCTTTTCCCAGACGGCAGGAGGGAGAAGAGATTGTATGGTGGGTGCGTGGGGTCCTTCATAATGCTGTTTCCTTTGCGGATGCAGCGTGTAGTGTAAATGTCCGTGATGGCGGGAATAGAGACCCTGATGATCTTCTCAGCTGACCTCACTATCCGCTGCAGGGTCTTGCGATCCGAGATGGTGCAATTTCCGAACCAGGCAGTGATGCAGCTGCTCAGGACGCTCTCAATACAACCCCTGTAGAATGTGGTGAGGATGGGGGTGGGAGATAGACTTTCCTCAGCCTTCGCAGAAAGTAGAGACGCTGCTGGGCATTCTTTGCTATGGAGCTGGTGTTGAGGGACCAGGTGAGATTTGCCCAGTGAGGGTTGGGCATCAAAGCCAAGGTGTCACCTAGCTGGCGTCGGGGGCCATTTGGCAGATGGTATTGGTGGGCTGAGGAGTCTATATTTACGCATGCATATTCTGCGTTACTGTGATATTCTATATGGGTTTTGCTTGTGTGTGAAGTCAGGGCATTGAGCTCGGGCTTCGCGGGGTTGGTGGAGGGCGTAGGGACTCTGATTAGGTGATCTTACTGTGTGTGACTGCTGGCAATGTGCCTTTGCACCTTGACCCCATAGGTGATGCCGTTTTGTTTGGCTGTGTTCACGAGTATTCATGTATGGTTAAACGACAATTAAACTTCAGTTGAGTAGATGGGCCAAAGGGCCCTGCGATATCACTTGTGTTCTTGATGAATGGTGGCATGGAGCTGAATAGGGTGGAACACCTGGTCGAACTCGTTCTGATACAGAGCGATGCTGGAGATTTCATTTGAATCGAGGCTGTGTTTTGTGACTCTGCAAGTGCTGCGTTCACACTGACTGACTCACACCAGAATTAATGGATTTTAACCCGTGACATCACCTCTGTGGGATCCACCTCGGCAGCTGACGGGGGGGTGGGGTGGGGTGGGGTGAGAACTCCTGTGCTTTGCTGGGTGCGGCGTCTCCTTGTCTCTGCTGAGTCACCACACTTCACTTCCTGGCCTCCCCGTCCCATGCCAAGTGCGGAGCGCAAGGCGCCTACCTGTGCAGCCGCTGGGAATGTCCGGCGGCAGGTGTAATGCGCAGGTAGGAGGAGGAAGGGAACTGTCGCCCGGGGTTCTGCGGAGAGGGAGGGAGAGCAGGATGGAGAAGATAGAGCGAGAAATGTCAAAGCAGGGAGAGATGGAAGGGGAGATGCAAAGAGCAAAAGTGGGAGGCAGGGTGTAGGGACAGGAGGAGGGAAGAGGGAGATGTGGATGTGGAAATGAAAGGATATAGAGAGAGGGTGATGGGGAATAGGGAGCGATTAGAGAGTGAATCAGAATCAGGTTTAATATCACTGACACGTTGTGAAATTTGTTGTTTTGCCGTAACACAATAATAAAAATATTAAACTAAATAAGCAATGCAAAAAGAAATAGCGAGGTAGTGTACTTGCATTCATTGCCCATTCAGAAATCAGATGACAGAGGGGAAGAAGCTGTTCCTGAAAACATTGAGTGTGGGTTTTGAGAGAGAGAGAGAGAGAGAGAGAGAGAGAGAGAGAGAGCTAGAGAGCGAGAGAGAGAGAGAGAGCGAGAGAGCGAGAGAGAGAGAGAGAGATGGGTGAAAAGAGGAAGGAGCCGACAGACGGAGAGAAGGGATAGGGTGGGAGTAGAAAAGATGGGAGAAAATGAGGGAAAAGAGAGAGGGGAGACAGACAGGTATCAGTGAGGAAATGATAAAGAGGGAGGTGGGATGAGGAGGCTAGGAGATTTGGAGTGAAAAGGAGAAGTGGAGGCAGGACGGGTACAGCAGAAAGGAGGTTACAGGGGAGACAGGAGGGCAGAAAGCGAAGGAGACACGATGGGAAATAGGGAAGATGAAAGCAAATGGGTAAAGGGTGGTAATTCTGGAAACAGATATCGGGGGGAGAAAGGAAAGCATGAAAGTGTGGGAGGAAAAAGGGAGAGAGAGAGAAAAGCAGAGACCAAAAGGAAAAGAAAGAGATAAACAGGGTGATGCCTAGAGAAATGGAAAGAGCGAATGTCACAGATTTAAAAAAAGATAGATGGAGGAGGAAAGGGGAGAGGGAGGGAAGTGAGGGGAAAGGAGACAGAGGTAAGAGAAAGGGAAGAGGAGAGAGGAAAAGGAAAAGACAGAGAGGGGAAGAGTACAGACACGTTTAACAGACGTCTCTCTGCACCCAGAGTTTGTGCTCCTGGTATAAATACTCTAATACAGAATTTCATTCATAGAATATCATACATTTTGTGTGCCGAATAAATACTGTTCCCAAGCGCCGTGAACGGTGCCCTTGGCTGAGCCTGTGCCAGTGCCGAGTCCCCCAGACATTCCCAGCCCCAGTACTGACACTGGTTACCGCCCCCCACCCCCCGCCCTTACTCGATCTCGGTGCCTGGGCGGCGCTGCCAGCGGCCCGGTCGCTTGTCGGATCCTCCCTCGGCGGGGCCCCTGTAGCTATTTCTGAGCATGGATGTGCATCATCGCTGGGTATTTTCTCTGCTGACAAACTTGCATCAGTACTCTCCGAGCGCGCACACACGCACTCCCCAGTTCAGTGCCTGGCCCTTGATTGATGGCGGCTCAGAGACGCCGCTCTTTTCCAGCGGGTGACCTCAGGAACCGGACAATGGGATTTTCCAGGATGCCTCTGAGTGATTAAAGATTAAAGAGGTTTGCCGAAACCCATAACAGACCTTGTCACTTCACCTCTCCACAGAATTCATCCAAGCCTTGGGGTTATAACTGGAGTCTCCGAAAGTGCTACCGTTCCACGGGGCTACAGAAACTGCCACTTTATGGAACTTTAAAGGTAACAGAATGGATTGATTTTCACGTCATTTAAAAAAAAATGCGAGACCGGCTTGTTCATTTACAGTGTGTTTATGTGTAAAGTGTATGCTCTAATGCCTGTCTTTAAAGCTAGTTCAACAGACTGTATTCCTGCGCTCGCCGCGTGCTTGACAGTTCTGTGTCGGAAGAAACAGCATTTTAATTTTCTTAAGTGTGTATTTTTAACGAGCTTGTGGAACTGGAGGCAGTGGAGACTTTCGTAAGCTTGCAATCTATGTGCACTGTTTTGTTGTACTGAAGACGAGGAGGATATGAAATGTGCTAAGTTTCCTGTGCTATGGTTAACTGCATACATAGAGTTGGCGACGTTTCTCCGTGAAGATATCTCGCAGAGGTGTCGAATTTGAGTGACCCGTATCTGTTGCACGGCTTGTCTGGTGGTCTGACACGGGCTTGGCATATGCTCTTTCGAACTTATGCATCACACGGTCATTTGCAACTTGCCGTCTCCAGCAGCGATAAACACCCCTTGCTGAACAGATCGACATGCATACGCTTTTTAAAGGGCTTGGCACGGTTAAAATGCTGGGAGGATGCGTTCCACCTCGGGGGACCAGAGGGCATGACCTCCTGATAACCCCCAGGATCCATCACCCCCCCCCAAAGGTTAGCGTAGGGCCAACGGTCAATTTGTGGTGAGGGAGGGTATCACCTCCTGCGAGTCTCGGGATTTCCTCGACGGGAGAAAGCTTCGGAGGGCCGGCCCGCTCCTCGCCTGGCTGAGTGAGACCGACGACCCTGAGTCAGCCAAGGTACTGGGCGTTGTGGCGAGAGGGTAGAGACGCAGGCGCCCCTCGCGGTTTGATGTCCGGTGGTGGTTGTCCGGAGGGACGTGAAACCCTGTGGAGGAGAGGTGACGGTCAAACTCTGGCTTTGTACTTGGTGTGCAGTCACCCCGGAGATTTGGTATGGGGTCAACCACCCCCCAGGGTCAGTGTGGGGGTCACTCCAGAGATTGGTATGGGGTCAACCACACCCCAGGGTCAGGGTGGGGGTCACTCCAGAGATTGGTATGGGGTCAACCACACCCCAGGGTCAGGGTGGGGGTCACTCCAGAGATTGGTATGGGGTCAACCACCCGCCAGGGTCAGGGTGAGAGTCACTCCAGAGATTGGTATAGGGTCAACCACACCCCAGGGTCAGTGTGAGGGTCACTCCAGAGATTGGTATGGGGTCAACCACACCCCAGGGTCAGGGTGGGGGTCACTCCAGAGATTGGTATGGGGTCAACCACACCCCAGGGTCAGGGTAGGGGTCACTCCAGAGATTGGTATGGGGTCAACCACCCGCCAGGGTCAGGGTGAGAGTCACTCCAGAGATTGGTATAGGGTCAACCACACCCCAGGGTCAGTGTGAGGGTCACTCCAGAGATTGGTATGGGGTCAACCACACCCCAGGGTCAGTGTGAGGGTCACTCCAGAG